>NC_038244.2:40962292-41035368 GCF_000004515.6 Glycine max
ACGAGCAAGATGATCATAAAAAGACCAACCAGTGGAACCCTATGCAAAAGCTTTGAAACGTTATTAATTTATACACAACATGGCCCTCTATATTTTTTTTTTCTTGTTCTTTTATTTAACTATATATAGCTTTCTTTCAAAAGTTTTCAAAAACTTCCACATTCAAGTGTGGTGTGCTATGAACCTATTTCAAAAAGGGGAGAAACCTTGCACCTCCCCTTATGTGTCCTCTCCCATTATGCCATGATTTGTCATTTTTCGGCTAGCTACTCGTTGAAGATAGACGTTTAGCTCTTGAATTTTTCTCCTTGTCTCGGATATACCCTATTAATTTTCACACTGACTCTCCTTTTATGTATCGTAATTAATGGTTCTTTATGTTATTGGCTCATAGAGAATTGATAAAGTTAAATTAAAACGCGTTGATGGGTTGATCTTTTTGACAAAATTGCACCCTTGTGGTGAGATTATTTATTGGTCCCATTTCTTAGTATTTGACAATTTGATCTAATTAATGCATGAACTATGCTACATTTAAGTAGTAATTTCAAAGCGTTCAATCACGGGGCCAAAATGGTTTCACAATTTTCTGGCACGTGTATGGTCCTAGCAATTCCAGTATTTGTACTACCAACATTTAAGAGTTTGTCCACGACAGTTGCACAAAGCCAAAGAGAAAGGGAATGGAATAACACTACGGAACGGGATATAGCACTGTGCGACCGTATGAACTCTCACTCAATATTGTTTGTTGAGTAATGAGTATCATAAAAAGGAAGCTTTTAAATTTAAAAAAAAAAGAAAAGAAAGAGAGTATCTTACATAAGGAGAATACGAGATTTTGTTTTTATTCAAAATGATCAATTGCCATGGCTAGATTCCATTTGTATGTATAAATAGTTTGGACCACTTTAATTATTTAACAACCAACTAAGTTTTAAAAATTCCATCAAGTTTTTCAACTACCTTTCAAAGTTTTAGAAAATGATTTCTGTAAGACTGTAACTGTGTACAAAAGTAAGACCAGAGTGGGTATATATAGCTTCAAGTCTAATAGTGTCTTGTACAAAAATACTACAAAAATAAAATAAAATTGGTAGTTAATTCGTCGTTAATTAATCTCTAGTAAAAGATAATATATACAAATTAGCTATGAAATCACTACAAAGTTAGTCATGTCCTAAACTCTGTCTCTTCTCTACAAAGGTCTCCGAATGTATCAGTGTGGACACTCTAAGACTACAACTGCTTGATCCAATACAAATCAGTTTAAGATCATTTAAGTCAGTCTTATACTAAAAGTGAAGCATATCAAATTAGCAAAGGAAACGGAAGCTAGGTTACGCCTTTTTTAAATTAGATAAAGCTATGTTAAATGTAGAGACATGCTACTGAGTTGAGGATTGGGAGAAAATGCTTGATTAAAGAAACACGGGAGTAACTAGATGCAGATAATACATTAAGATATCCTATTTGATATGTCTCCAATATGAATACTTTATGATAATACATTAAGATATCCTATTTGAGATGTTTCAAACATTTTTTTTAAAATAATAGATGTCTCAAAAACCTGGGAGGTAGTAGTGTAAAAAACTTTAATATGTTATTCTAATTAAATTTTAATATGCATATCCCTCTAAATAAAAGTATGTCAACAATGGGCAAGTTTTTTTTAATGGGAAAGTTATAGAGCCTTTTTAACCCAAAAATTTAAATATTGGAATGATACTGAATTAATTTAAATGGAATAGAATTTTTGAAAGTCAACCTAATTTTATGATGAGTTACACTCCTTTTGACTGTTCAACATTTCCTATACCTCCACCGCAAAAATATAAAAGCTAGGAATGATAAACCATGTGTGGGAGCAATAGGCGTAATTTCAATTACTTCAATTTTCCTCCAAATAGAAGGATTATTTAGGGCCCATTAATGACATGCTTGATATTTTGTATTTTTATTAGTTAATGCTTCAACGTAACGTTTCAAACTTATTGAATGTTTGAGATGCTTGTACCAAGTCACAACTTGTTTGATACATTAACTAGTTTGTTGTAGGTAGTTTTATTATTTCTATCTGTTAACCAAGCAATAAAGATGAATATAAAATACTTTATTTCAAAACCAAGTGATGAAAAATGGCATGTGGGTAAAAGGTAATTACATAAGCCAAAAAAAATTGGTTAAGTTGGTAATATTAAAATCGACAGATTAATTTGTCTCATTGACCCTAATGAATCCAAAGTTAAATCCAAATCATGATGTTAAAGAATAACAATGGAGCTTGATGGAGAGGCCCAAGTTCCGAAAGAGATTGATATTTTTATGGGATAGGGTGGGACTTACACGGTTTCTTCTTTTCTTTTCACAAAGCCTCTCAAATCTCACCAATCAATAACGGCGTGTCATTTATCATCCTTTTACTTTTGCACAAAATCAGGGAATAGCAAAACAAAATTAAAGAAAAAGACATGAAGAGAAAAACGTGGGGGCTTCACTTCACAAACCTCTCCATAACTTTATACTTAACAAAAAGGAAATGAATTAATCATTAGGTACAAAATATTCAATGAGGTTATGATAGCATACCACTTATTTGGTCTATAGTGGCGATTTGCCTAGACATTTGGTTCTACTTCACTTTACCAGAATCTCCTCTGTGCTTCCTTGGTTTTATTCTCAAGCTCATCACTTTACACTTAGTTGTGTCCTCATGGCAAGGGGTCATTATGGGTTGGAATAGATTTGGTTAATCTAAATTGTACCTTTAGTTTTCACTATGGCTTGCTTTTATCATTTATGCATTATCTATATGTAAGACTATTAATCTGAAAAAGTGAAACTTTGCAATATATATATATATATATATATATATATATATATATATATATATATATCATGTTATTAGTATAAAATATTTACTGATTTTATTAATAATTATTTTTTTTAAATCTGATTGATAAACTTTAGTAGAATCTTTGTATTCTCAATCATATTTTTTTATCCATGAAGCTTAAACTAAAATTTTGTTTAAGGTTATATTTGATAAAACTAATTGAAAAGTTAGTTAACGGCTGAAAGTTGAAAATTAAAAAACTAACTTATTAAATTATAAGTGTTATGTAAAACTAATTATAAAAGTAACTAAAAAATATAAAATGATAAAAAAATAATAAAATAATAATTTATTTAAAAAAAGATGACAAGAAAAATGAATAAATACATTGAAGATAAAAGTAAAAAAATATAAAAAATTAGAAGTTAACATTTTAAGAAATGTTACTTCAAGTAGTATTTTAAAAATCTTTTGAAATGTTAGAAGCAATCAATCAAGTTTTTTAACTAATAAAAAAAATTAAAAACTAATTAAAATATCTTGTCGAACATAACTTAATTTTAGTTCTATTTTTTTAATGCTAATTTTTATAATAATTAATTTAAAGGATACATCTGGAATGACTTCAAATAAGTTCATAATATAAAAATCTTTATATTAACAACAGTGTATCAAAATCAAACTTTATTTGGTAACATTTGAAAGCATACAGAATATTGTCATATAGTTTAAGTAGTCTAAAATTTGCTTTCCCTTGGCCTTTGTTCGTTTTCATTTGGTCCAAGAACAGGTGCTTTCTTCACACAAATGGTGACCAGTCATGCCTTTTCTTCAATTTTCTGATAATAAAACAAAACCAAAAGCATATAGAAAAGGGAGCAAAACAAAATTAAAGCTAGAAAAAGGAATGAGAATACCAGCACCATGAAGTTGAAAATAAAAACAGTGGATGAGTTTCAAAGCACTTTATCTTCATAATAAATAATCTGAGTATACATGAAAAATAATAAATATCAACTGCATAATCTAATGCCTATTCTCTCCACCATGTATGTATCCTAAATTAATCCTAATCCATGCATATTAATTAATCCTAATCCATGCATATTCTCACAGAAGAAAAGCATGTGTGTGGGACAACTTTCTATGGTGGACTATCTTTTCTGATATAGGATACTTTCTGAGCTCTGTTTTAATTTTTGCCTAAGTACAGGTTAATTATTTTGTCTTGTTTTTGCTTTGTTTTGACACTCAGCTGATAAGATTTTCATTACAACATAATTCTTACAATTTTTTTAAAATTCTAAACAACACTATTAACGCTTTTGGATCATGTCTTTTAGTTAAATGAATTGGGACCTACCAAAAAAGATGGCAAGAATGTCCAAAAAGAAGACATGAAAAGATCAGTGTGTTTTGCCCTACACAAAAAGTTTGATTGTATTGCAATTGCTTAGCAAAACCAAAACATAGAGTACAAGCATATTCCACAGCCTCCCTAGTGATTTAATGGTTCATTATCCTGTTCCAAATTACAATTAATAAACTACCTTTTTCATATTTGACTTGAAGTAGCTTATAAGCTACTACCTTTTTCTGTTTTAATTTATTTTTTAAAAAAAAATTTATGCTCATCACTAGTTTGTTTGAAAATTCTTTTTATCCTTCTTTTCAATCTCCAAAGTCACCATGAGGTATTGCTATTATTTGTTTATTTGTTATGACAATAATTTATATAAATCAATCTTATTTTTTTCTTTGCATTTGATAGAAAAGTATTATTTGGTACATAAAGGGTATCCAAATTGACAAGAATATTTGGAGCCTTATCCCAAGATGAGATATCATCAAACTCAATTTGAAGAAGAGCCTCCAATCAATGCTGATGGAGCCTCCAATTGCACACTTTCATCTCTTTAAAATTGTATTGGAACATCATTTGGAGTGTTGAAAAACAGATGAAAGATACTTAGTCGTATGCCAAATGCAAACATAAATTGATATTATTATGGTTGCATTTGCATTGCATAATTATATTAGACCAACTCATAGGATGACACAATATATTTACCATGTTGGAGAAACATCTAGATTATATACTTAATGATGAACTTATAAATATTAATGAAAATGTTTACAATGTAAACCTGGAGGAGAGATATACTAACACGAAAGAGATCCACACAATAATGGTTAATTTATTATATATGAAAAGTTACACACCAGATTTATTTCTTTTCTTTGTTATTATGAAATTTAGAATTCTACATTTTTTTTCTTATTTTGTTTAACATCAAACTATTTATTTTAGTTAATTACTACATTTTTTATTTTTAATTAAAATATTTGATTACTAAAACAAAAGTTGATACAAAATAAAAAATATCAAAAAATGGTTTTAAAATAATACTATTATAAAATTATTTAAAAATTAAAAATTAATTTTAAATGATATAAGTTTATTTAATTAAATTATTCTTTTGAAAAAATAAAAAATGATTTGAAACAATATAGGTTTAATAAAAAATTGATTTTAAAATTTAAATGATAAGTAAAACAATCAAGTCTTTACCATTAATTCTTTTATGATAAAAAATTATAGTCCTATTTTTTAATATGATAAGTTATTAGAAACAAATATATATATATATATATATATATATATATATATATATAACTAAAATTTGTGCTTTTAAGTCATTGAACATTGGTAGTTGACAAATATTTTCAATTAAATGAACTAACTTATAATCTAACTGCTAGAGGCTAAAAATTAAAAACTTATAAGCTATGCTTACTAAATCCCTGCTTTCCTTTATGTATATTTTAATGAAATGAGGAAAAGGAAAACATATCTTAATTTTGAATTATCCTCCCATATGCATGAAAAAGAAACTGAGATGAAAAGGCCCCACGTGTAAAATGGAAATTGAAGCTCGTGTTGGTAAACTTTATCTAATATCTAATACAGCTTTATGTGGAAGTCGGGGCCGGTATGGAGTAGACCCTACATTTTCGTCGTTAAGATGGTAAGTACTATTCACAATATTTATCCTTAATTTTAAAATTAGTCTATTTTATAATTCTATTTTTTTATATATTTTTCATTTTATCTTTTATTCTTATTTGTGTATAAAAAAGAAGTAAATAATGATTATATAGCAAGTTCAAGAAGATTAATTACACTTCATTGTACTTTTTAAAAAATACTTTAGTGAGTTGGGTTTGAGGATATATTCATCAGGATTTCAAAGTCTTCGAAACTCAAAAAATATATTCACAAAAGTACTTACGGTTTATCTATCAATAAAGTTTTTAAATTGTGAGTAAAAATACAAAATTTAAAATCATGTTTTTGTGAAATATGAATTTATAAGATTTTGTAACTTTTGTTTGCTTGGGATTCCTACGTCCTTGTGGGAACTATACTTTTGATACTAGTGACACCTTTACAAAGGGATGTGGATTTTCACTTCACTCAATCACTTTACCTTTCTTTTCAACTTAGCATGCCCTTTGCAAAAGAGAATGGTTTTGGGAATCCTATGCCCTTCCTTGTTTGGTTGTTTTTGCTGTGTCTCTTGAGATAACAAGATTCCCACTTGTTATCACTCTCATATATTGGCCACTCAGTGCTTTAAAATTATGTTACTGTGTTTTAGATAGCAATCTTTTCTGCAAAAACCAGTAATGCATTGATACAGTAATCTTGTCACGTACACTGTTCATTTCTACGTACTTATATATTATGATGCTTTGCCAATTTTATAACAGATTATATTTACCATACCAACAAAAAAAAAGTTCATGCATATTGGAGATCACTGTTACAACTCTCAGAACAAATTGGACCAAGCCCATGTAATTTCAGAATTCAAATTCGACCAATCTTCTTTTCAGAATTTAAACATGATCATGTTAATAATGATGGTGACGCAAGTTGAGCTAGCTAGTACTTATCAACGTGTTTGGATAAAAATAAAGATAAAGACATCTTACTTTAATTTAATAGTTGTAAAGGCCCAGAAAAATATGGGGTTTGATCAAGACACGAGAAAGCGACATTTCTCAATTGCCTCAAATTCTGGCCATCATAAGTTTAAAGTGCAGTTAATTTGCTTAGTTGTTGCGTGATAACTATAGCCACATAAGCAGAAGAGTCATTATGAAATTAGTAGTAACAATAATTTAAAATCCTCTTATGACATTTTTTTTACTAATTCTCTTAGTTGTTTTGTATAATGTTACCATTATATTATAAGTTTCAAGTTGATTCAAGAGTTATTGATGAGTAGTTGTTTTGTATAATGTTACCATTATATTATAAGTTTCAAGTTTATTCAAGAGTAATTGATGAGTACAATAAGATTCAAATTCACTTCTTTATGAAATATGAATTTGATTTTTATCAATTAAATAAGTTTTTATTAATTATTTATAAATATTTTATTTTCTCAATCTTAAAGTTTTTTATATAAAAAATATAACAGAGCCCCCAAACATCAAAATAAACCATATCAAATGTGAGGATCGGATTTGAGGTAAAAACATAAAGGAAAGGTTTTTATCATGTTTTTAATGCATTAAACATATTCATTTTTTCATTTAATATTTTCTGAATAGTAAATTAGAAAGATTTGTAAGAAAAAAAAATTATTAATCCCAAATGATGTTTTAATTAGGTGGTGAAGAATATAGAAAAACGCATGATGGCTGAAGTAAATATACCGGTCAATAAAGACGATAAAGTGTGAGAACATACACGTTACGTACTAATAATATGTTCAGGTTTTTCTTCTTTTTTTAAGAGTATGATTAAGGTTTTTGTTTGAGAAGATTTTTTTTTTGTTTTTGTTATATTTTTATTTTTAATTATAAAATATCTATTTTCTTTTCATATTTTAAAAATTTGTATAGTATTTTTAATTTTGTAATGTTTCTTATATATGTTTTTAAGCATGAAAAATAAAACAAAAATAAATGAAATTTTATAGTTAAAAAAATAGAAAACATTTGAAACCAAACAACACTTTTAATGATCAATGCTGTTAATTTTGACATAAACTTTAACCTGACATAAACTTAAGTAAATGTGGGGATTGCATTGGACAGGCAGAGTACATGGCAAACCTGGAACGAGGAAGAGAAAAACATTCTGTCTATTATATCTCTTTAGCATCTTTCAATAAATAAAGCTGTTTACATGTTTATAATAACTCACCCAGTTGTAAAGGCAACGCTGTGCTTCAAGTTCACCCATGATCAAATTGATACTTCGTTTTATTTTATTTAATATTTTGTTAACCGAGGCTGTTGTGCTAATACTACGTACTTTTGCTATTGTTTATATGGATATAAAATTGATAAATTTACTTATTTATTCCATAAATAGAAAGAACCAGAAAAGAAGACCGTTAAAACAGATGGTCAAAAAAGTTCCAATGAGCCTGCAACTGCAGTTTATTCAGATCCTTTTGTGCCTTGAAGCTCAAGCTGGTCCATTTTTTTTGCACCTTTTGCACTGCTCGAGTGTGTCAGGATGGCAACTGCACTGCTGATGAAAAAAAAAGTACATATGGGGAGGGAATAGCAATGCCGTGGGTCATACCTATTTGTAAGCCCAAGTAATAAAAGGAGATTAATATATAAGATAATCATCTTAACTTTTTTTAATTATTGATGATTAATTGGTATAAGAGAATTTGACTATTTGTCTTTAGAAAGATATTCATTTTTAATCATTTTTTTATTTATAAAATTCAAACTTAAAATCTTGAGGTTTATTTGGAGTAATTTTTAGTCGAATTTCAATTTTTTTAAAAACAACAACTAATAGTGGCCATGCCAGAGATGTTGCTAGTGATAGAGACAATGTTAGTTAGTGGTAACAATATTAACGGAGATAACATGCTGGTGATAGTGATAATGCTGTCATGGTAGTTATAACAACAACAATATCAAGAAGAAGAGAATATTGTCAAACTTAAGAAATGTGCTTTATAAAGATAAAAAAAACCAAAATTTCAATTTTATGTTCTAGAAATAAATGTAAACATATTTTGAAAATAAGTTAAAAATTAGTTAAGTTTCATTTTTTTAAACGTGTTTTGTTTTTAAAAGTACATTTAAAAATTAAAATCTTTGTAATCACCTCAAACAAATCCTTAATGAAAAGATTCGAATCTACTTTTACTCTGTTGGTATTGTCAACCTTATTTAAGAGGAAACTGGTATTATCATATGTTAATGCTACCTTTGTTCTTTAATCAAAATTATTTTTTTTATAATCTTTACATATTAAAAATTAATATGTACATATTAAAATGCATCTATATCTTTTAATAATCTGTACGTGTATTAAAAAATAATATGAAATATGGAAATAAAATAATTGTTTTTAATAAAAACTAACATTGAATCTAGATTTTTATATTAACTATGCTTGACCAAAATTGTTACATTTGAGATAATAAAATATATATTCTGATAAACTATAAAAATTAGTTGGATTTTTCATGCGTAAATTAGTTTATTTTTTTTATTCATGAAAATCAATGACAATTATGAAAAAATTTATAATAACTCACACAATATATTCAATCAGTGAATTATACCTTGATTTGGAATTTGTAACAAGGAGGAGGTACACATGGTGCAAAATCTTCTAAACCGTCATAATGTTAATAATTAAAGGGTGAGATTACGTTGCAAAACTTTTATAAATTAAATTTAATCATTCTCTAAAGTCATTTACATAGAAGTCTCATTCCTACTTCATGGGTGATTATTGTTTTCGATTGTAACCCATAAACAAATCCTACTCCACTAGTTTGCCTAGTTAAACCACTATGAATTTATTACGGATTGGGCTAAAATCCAACCCGTTTAATAATCTGCCTAGGCCCAAGTGTTGGATTAGTCCAAAGCTTCAGGCATGGACTAGAGTCAATAAACAGAAACATTAACATAAACTCAAATAAATTATCACATTTTGGTCACGTCGTCACGAGGTTGCTTCACCAAAACAAGATATTTTTTCATTGAGAGATCTTAGATCCTGAGCCAGAATATTCATTCCATCTATTACTTCTATATATACCATTGATGTTACTACAAAAATTAAAGTATTAATCACAAAATTTAGTGAAAAAAATGAAATAAGAAAAAAGATGGCTTTATTTGACTTTGTGAGTGCTTGCTTGCTAATAGAGAAAGTGGAAAGTTAAATACTTAAAAGAGAAATGATTCTCTTGGTACTTCTTACTCTCCTTTATGAGGCATGGTAACCCCATTTCTATTCCGTGTTCTTTATTTGTTTTTCCAATATGTATTCAATTATTCATGGTGATTTTCATTTCTTCCAACCTTCTTCCTTAGCTTACATCCTTATAATTATCAACAACATTTGTTCAAGTATTTTTTTTAAAGAGACTTATAATAATCTTATAAGATGAAAGAAAGGGATAAAAAAATGGAAAATGGATAAATCTCAATATCAGAGATCTAATATTCGTGTACTCCCAATTTAAGTCCATGAGTTTAATCAATCTAACTAGTTTTTTTTTTTTTTTTTACAGAACAATTTTTTTTTTGTTTTTTTACAGAACAATTTAACTTTACTTAAGATCACTTCTTCTTATATTTATATTCACTTTTTTTTATATAGTGTATATTTATATTCTCTTTAGACATAGAGAACTAATGAGACAAATATATAAATGAAAGTGACATAACTTGTGTGTCCACTTAATTTAGTCTCTTGTGAAGTCTTGTGATAAATAAAGAAAAATAGTATTATAGATACGAATTTAGGTTCAAACAAACCACTAAAAGAAAGCATACTCAACTCTGCCTCAAGGCTAACATGTCTTTTCTATTCGACCTTTAGCCAAAATAAAAAATAAAAAAACTTATGGAGGTGATATAATTATTCTATTCTTATACAAAAGTAAAAAAGAAAAACTTTTATAATTTCAGGAATTGGTAGAGGCCACACTATAGTAGGGAATGTACACCGTTAATTATTGCTCATAAGTAGTGCAGATTAACATATATTTATTTTAAAGGTAATTGTTATGGTTAATTTCAAACAAGGGAAATAGCTTAACTACACTCTACAGTTAGTGCCAGATTAAACTAGGTCGATGAAGGTGAAGAGCACTAGTGTCAAGTGCCAACGTGCCACTAATTGTACATAAAAGCTTTCAAATTAACGTATTCAGAAATTTCCAGGAAGGTGTCTCCAAGTCCAAATAGAATGGAACGAAAAGTCATTTCAAGATATATTACTGCACCCTACCTCCCATAATATTTGCTGTCATAATTTTTTTATACCGATGAATGAAGAAAAACTAATAGTGGTAAATAAACGACATGAACAAAGGTTGACATAGTTAATAAGAAACAAATACATATTTCATAAGGATATGAGTTCAATTTTTCTTATTGATGTAATAATCTAGTTAGTAGATAATTTGAACATACTTCTAAAAATGTTTATTAGTCTTGAGGTTAATCCTTACTCTCATGAGTTCCCAATAAAATAAGAATGTCATATTACATAGAGAAATCTATAACATAGCCTACATCATGCTAAGGCTAGACCAATCTTTTTTTATAAATAAATTAGACCTAGGTTTTTATAAAAACATATTTGATTAAAAAGACTAAACTTTAGTCCTTTTAGAAAGCCTTTTAGGCTTACCAACAGACCTATTTAAGTAGGTATAAATTATAATTTTTTGTTAGTATTATTATTATATTAAAATTGTTAAAATGTATCAAAATCATATATTTGTTTACTTTTAAAAAAAATTATGGATGCTTACCTACATAAAGTATCAATAAGCTTATTGAATGATAAATTTATGTTTTATTTAGAGGGCTTATTATAAAATAGGTTTTTTTTAATTAAGTTATTTTGAAGGAAATAAGCTTATACCATATTAAGGTGTTATTGCGTTAAACTTCACTCTTATAAAACTTAGTTTTCCTTATTAATTTTCACCTTTGTCTCATGTTCTAAGTAACAACAATTTTGATTTTTATAGATTAAAGTTTATTTTACATAGAATTTTTTTCAATAATTTATGAATTTATCGTCCCAATGTAAAGAAAACTTGGATTTATATAAAAGTTTTAATATGAAATATGTATTTAAGTAAGTTAATAGATCAAATTAAACTTTCCAATAAATCAGATAAGACCTAAAAGTAAAGTTTATAACATATAATAGGTCAAACTTAGGTCTTGTATTTTTAAAAAATGATAAACTTATTTAAGTAAAGTCTTGTTTGATCTAGTTTATTTTCATCCTTAGTTTTTGATATCAAATTCACCTAGACTTTTATATGACAAAAAAAAAGATGAAAAGATGACAATTTTACAAAATTAATCTTATTATTATTAATTTATTTATAAATTTTGTTCATCATTAATATTATAAAAATTATAAGTGAAGAAAAAATTAAATAATATTAATTTGAAAAACTAAAATGATAATTACTAAAAAAAATAGTTATATATATGTAATTATTTTTCAGATTCCAGAGCCTTGTTCACGGGCATGTATTCTTTTCAAAACACCAGCTAGTGGTACACTTCAAATGTGTAACTGCTTTAGTAGATGTCAATTATGGTAATGCAGGTGATGAAAGTACACTTTAAGTTGCTGGTACTATAGCTACTATTTATATATGCAACCTGAAACGAAAAATCAATGCCCCATTATAATGGAGGCAAGAGAATTAGCTGGATCCGAAGATTGCTCCCTTTTGCAAGAGCCTTTTCATAAAATTTGTCAGTACTTAGCTGAATAGGGATATCATGCAGGTAAATGATTGAATTGGATAGGTAGTGTTGATTGATTTTGATAAAGCTTATTTTAGTTGAATTCTACCAATAATTCACTTCGACATCCTCATGGACATGCCATGGGACCATGGGAATGGAAAGTTAAGTGATTAATTTATTCCCCCAATTTATTCAAGTATAAAGAGGTTCCTATACATCAAATTTGACGAATGAGAAAAAGAAAGGATAAACACAGATTGACACATCAAGCATAAAAAGGTGAACAATCTCAATATAATAAAAAGGGTGAATAATCAATCTATCCTCCACAATACCCCCAGTTTATTTATTTTTTATTATTATGTTGTGTGTTCCATTTAGTATCATTTGTCTTCGGTAATAAATGGAATAAATAACATAAAAATGAATTTCTTTTAATTTTGCGTACGTAATTTTTTTATGTTATTGTTTAATCATATACTGATAAACTCAGTTGAAAAAAATATATTGCTAAATTATTACAAGAATTTCACTATTGCATTATCTAAATTTATAATAGCAAAAGTTTTTCATAAATATTTCACTATTGCTAATAAATTAGTATATATGTAATTTTTTTTATTTAAGTTAAACCAAAATTAAGAAACCTAAAACTAATATTAAAATAATACGATCATAATTTAAATTATAAAAACCATAGAAAAAGTAAAGCAATAAAATCTATAAGATAAGTGATAGGAGTACACTCTCAACACACTTTTTTGGACATCGTTAACATGAAAAAAAAAAAGTTAGCCGATTGGTAGCCAACATGCAACAACGAATAGGATAAATTAGCTGACACAGTTAATGAAGCAGTTGTAAACCCATTACTCATGATCTAATATATTATAGAATTTTAAATTTCTTCATCCAAACACACTCTTATAAATATTAAATTAAGCATTATAAGTGTCTGTAACTGATTTTATCCCTGTAAATAGAATTTATCATGATGTAAAACAGGTATAGAGCCTTCAGAAATCAAAACTATCTTTTCTTGTCAAATCTTTTACGATTCCTTTACCATTTTACTTACCTTTATTCAGGTTCCAACACTTTACATTAGTCGTTTAAAGTTTTTCTTTGCCACAATTCATTTTAAGACTAGTTTAACATAGCAATCTCAGATAGATAACGGCTAGAAAGTTCTTTAAAATGGACGGGGAATCCAATCCTGAAATAAAATCTCTTCCTTGAGAAATCGGGACTGGTGTTAGCCGACATGATGGCTATTTAGATTTCACACAAATATATATATATATATATATATATATATATATATATATATATATATATATATATATATATATATATATATATATATATATTATTTTTTATTAGTTGAAACATATTAGAAATCACAAATTCAGATTGTAGGTTGTGTTTGTGGAAAAGAATTTGGATTCGATCCCCCAATACACTCTAACTAAGTGATTACGATTGAAATTGTACACACATGTATGATTTGGTCAAGAAGTTTGGTCTACATAGTTTTTACAATTGAATTTGGGAATCAATTCAATATAAATATTTTTTTTTTATTTTCAATTTGATATTTATAAATTTTATTAATTGATTTCGATTTACGAACACTCATAATATAGTAAAGCTTTCTTTCACTTCTATTGCGTCTCTCTCTATTCTTCCAGATTTGGGCCACGATGAGTCCTTTACTTTGTCTGGTCCAGTTTTTTGTGTGAGACGGTAGTTACGGAATTACTATTCTCACTCCCAATATTTCTATTTCCACCTATGCTTTTTCATAAAAAAGGTTTGGAATTACGTACTTTCCCTTAGTTCCATTTCCCCACGCCCCTTTCCCTTCCTCTCTCTTTGTTCAAGCCACTCTCACCACCCCCAGATTTTAATTTCCATTTTCTCACCCCCAAAGAACTCCATTTTTGTCCGTTGAGGTCATCACCTTTGTTCGTTAAGGTTGTCGTCATCATCCTATAGTCATCGTTGTTGTCTATTGAGGTAGTTACTATCGCCTAGAGCATATTTTCCTTTTCCATATATGATCTAGGAAAGGTATAGAGAGATAGTTGAACGTGCACAAAGAGGGTGAGGGTTGAGGTTGAAGAGGAGGAGAGAATCCAGCACACACATAGCACCCTTCCTCAATCATGCACACCACCTCATTCGTGTAGGGTAGTTACAAAGGGTGTGGGTGAGGGAGAGAAGGAGCAAGGATAAGGGGAATTCATGAAGAGGATGGAGGAGCTTCTCGAGGAGGGATGAGGACCAAAAACAAATCCAATGAAAATATAATTTTGTTGTGATATTTTGGCACACAAAATTATATTTTCTCTAGTGTGAGTGGTGCAATTAAAGATATCACAAAATTATATTTTTGTTGGATTGAGTGGTGTAAATAATTTACTTAACAAATTTACAATTCCATTATATTGACAAAACTATACAATAGAATCATATTTTCATTGCATGTTCTTTTACACCTACATTTCAACATAAATATACAACAAAATTGTGTGTCCATTAAAAGAGTATTTTAGGAATAATTTTTTAAAAACATTTTGGTGGATGTAGCAAAAACACGAGTGAGAATAGTAGGTCTCATTTAGTTATGGAAAGGTGGGTATGCTTCCCTAAATGAAATATGGTCTCAGTCCAGTGTGACTTTTAAAAAAGGCTCTTGCTATTTATAGCAAATTGTTCTAAGTACATCCCTTTTTCCTTTTCTTTAGTTTATAATTATCTTATATTTTTTTCCTCCAATCGTTGCACCCCTTGGAACCCCCTTCTTCTCTTTTGTAAACCCCTTTCTTTGCACATACTCTTATTTTCCTCCCATTAATTGGTATATTCATCTCTTCAAACATCTTATTAATACGATATTTCACATACAAAAAGTTAAAATTAGAAAATAAATAAAGTTGTGAAGAAATATAACAAAATAAAATAGTATCAAAAATGTCTTTTTGAAATAATGTATGCCTATTTTGAAAATTCATTTTTGGAACTATGACACATAATTCCAGAAATACATTTATGGAATTGTTATATATCATTCTAAAAATACATTTTCAGTAGTAATAAAATACACCTTAACGAACTCACTTAACGAGTTGTTGCAATTGTTGATGTGCACATGCTATTTTGAATGTTGTGGATCTGGAGTTGAGACACGATGGAGACCTAGACTTAAGAGGTTGAAAATGCATATTCAAATTTGGTGATGCACAAAACAATGCAAGAAGCAATTCTTAAAACCCATGCTTTGCATTTAAGGCGTATAATAAATGAAGTTGGTGATGATCATACCTTGAAGCATAGTGCTACATGTAGGAAAACATACAACACTATATGCAACATTGATGGAAAACTTCATATTATATAATGAATATGGGTTGGAGATGGGTTCAAATTAGAGTTTAAAGAGAAAGAAAGATAGGATGAAAATAAGATTTTAGATGAGGATCAAAATTAGGTTTTAAAAACAAGAAAGATAGGATAAAATAAGATTTTAGATAAGGTTCGAAATTAGGTTTTAAAAACAATAAAGATAGGATTAAAATAAGATTTTAAAGACTAACAAACATAGGGGTGAGATAAGGATTTAAAAGGGTAAATCTGATAGAAAAAATATAATATGAAAGATTGGGGTTTACTTAGGTGAAATTAGGATGTAAATAGCAAGTATGATTTTCTCTTAAATTCGACAAATGACAACAAAGTTGAAGCTTCCTATTAGTGCCACAATATAGAGAAGTTTATCTTAAATATGTTTTGAATTTAAAATTAATGAATTTGTGCAGATGCCCTAATAATTTTTTTTTGCATTGAATTTTTAATAAATTATTTTTTTGTTTTTCATTTTTGTTATTTTATTTTAGTCCTTTTGATATTATTTTTTTACATTTTAGTCTTTATAATATTTCATTTATTTTGTATTAGTCTCTTTAAAAAGTATTTGATAAACACCAATAACAATGCCAGATTAATCTCTTTCTTCTATTCTCTCTTTAGTGGTTGTGGTTTCCACATAAAAATAACGAGCCTTTCTCGCCTTGATCTAATTCCCCTTCCCACTACTAGAAAATATATTTTTAACATCGTTAGGTTAATATCGGTTTTCAATAAAATTGATGTTAACAAAAACACAGTGGCATAATCGTAAATAATGTGAGTTCGTTAACATTGATGTTAACGTGAGTTCCTTGATATCGATTTTTCAAAAATCGATATTAACGTGTGATTGTCAACATAGGTTAACATCAATTTTTTGAAAAACTGGTGTTGTGAAATGATAAGTTAACATCAGTTTTTAGTGAAAATTGATGTTGAACCTATATTTTAAAATATATGAATTGCCTTTACGAGCCTTAATTTCTTGCGCTCTCTTCTTCTCCATCTCAGCTCCTTCTCTCGTGCCTCTTTGCCTCTATCTCTCGCCACCATAGTGCACTGCAGCGTTGTGTCTTCGCACGTCTTCTATCACTGTCACATCTCGTCGGAGCGCCATGTCTCCATCAGGTACCTCTCTTTCTCTTTGTATTTTGTCTAGCATGATGAAAGGTGTGTGTGTGCACATATTGATAGTTGAGGAGATTGTAATCAATGGTGCTTATGTTGTTGTTGAGGAGAAGAAGAAGATGAGAAAGAGAAGCAACGTGGGAGTGGAACTCTATTGCCATTGCTTTGACATCTTACTCTTTCTTCTTCTCAGTTTGATGCACAGTTGCCAATGTTTAGGTACTAATGTTATGTAAACCTATTCGTTAAAATTTAGAAAATGAGAAATTGACCTAGGTGATGCTTGGTTTGAACCATTAGTCCTATATGGGAGAAAAACAATCATAAATTTCTACCACAAAATGAATACTCTGTCAGTTCACGCTAAACTTTTTCTATTATGTCTATCATGTGTTTGAATTCATAAAGTGATAACCAATTCATAAAGGCTAGAAGTTGTTGTCTTTTGGTTATGATTAGTATACCAACATGTTAACATTAATTCTAGCATGTGTGAAAAAACCTTAGTTTATGAATGTGTATATAAAAGAACAGAATTCCTATATGCTAATGGTACAAAGAAATTGGCATAGCCATAGGTACCAATAGTTGATAAATTAACCTGATTATTTTTAGTTGGTTTTTACATGATAAAACTTATAGGGAATTATTGATGTAACTCCATGTGGAGTTTGTAGGCCTTGGATCTTCTTCATCAATGGAGTTTTTTGCTTCTTGAAAATCAATGACAGCGGAATGGAGAAAGAAGAAAGATGATATGAGATGTCACTTCAAGGAGAAGATGAGTCAAGAACAAACTTACCACCATAGGAAGTCATAGATAAGAGCTTGAAGGTAGGAGAAGATGAGTAGAGGAAGAATGAGAGAAGGAACACGAAATTTTATGTTTCAAATGAAGTCTGAACTTTAAAGTGTAATTCTCAAATGATCAAAGTTGAAAAAATGCACACACAAGACCTCTATTTATAGCCTAAGTATCACACAAAATAGGAGGAAAATTTGAATTTCTGTTCAAATTTCACTTTTTGAATTTGAATTGGTGGAGTCAAATTTGGAGCCAAAATTTCACTAATTATTATTAGTGAATTTTAGCTATGGTTCAGCCCACTAATTCAATATCAAGTCCAAGATTCTCCACTAAGTGTGCTTAGGTGTCATGAGGCATGTAAAACATGAAGGACATGCACAAAGTGTGACTATATGATGTGGCAATGGGGTGTAGCAAGCAAATGTTCACCTCCCCCTTAGGATGGTCCAAAATTTAATTGGATTGGACTTCTCCCAATTCAATTAAATTTCTTTCCCAACACACACACATCAAATAGTGCACTTAATGCATGTGAAATTATAAAACTACCTCTAATACAAAAACTAGTCTAGGTGTCCTAAAATACAAGGACTGAAAAATCTTACATTACTAGGGTACCCTCCCTACACTATAGAACCCTAAATACAAGGTCCAAAAATAATGAAACCTTAATCTAATATGTACAAAGATAAGTTAGTTCATACTTAATTTATGGGCACAAAATCTATCCTAAGATTCATGAGAATTATAGGATCTTCTCTTACATCTTTGACCCAATATTCTTTAGAGTCTTCTATCCAATATCCTTGGGAAATAAGATTACATCAATTATGTCGTACATGTACAATTCATTGACAATTTTCATCCATATATTTCACACTATTTTATGTGATTCTCGTGAGACAAATATTTGTTGTTTTCATTATTTTGTACATATAAACAAGTTTTTATAATGTTAAAAATAATTTTATCTTTTGGGGCATGTTATGATACGAGTAAGCATGTGCCCAGTGCCACCTTCTAATGCATCAAGTTTCATACAAGATGATTGTGGTTTGTACAATGTCAGGTTGACTATAAGTTGAAATTTTGACTATACCAATTGAATTATTAAAATTAGTTCGGTTATTTGCTTAGAATGTTCTATTCTATCTCATAGTATCTTACCATGTGATAAGCTTTATCTGACAGTATGTTGTTATGTTATTATTGACTGCTCCATACTTTGAATTTTGGAAAAAGATTTATAAAGTTACCAAACCAGTGTCGACGGTGTTTTATTATTGTGTGTTGGCAGCATAATTGCCATTGTTATTATGTGGAAAACAACAAGACTAGTGCAACAAGTCATCGTTAATGGGATTGCCAGAAAGACAATTTTAAGCACTTATATTTGGAGGAAGCTTTCATAGGCTTAGATTGATAATTGTAAACTTCTCAGCCTTCTTGAATTTTATTCATGGTTTTTTATTAAAGCAGAAAGTTTATTCATGGCAGAAATTTGAAGCTCTTGGTATCACGGGAGAATCCCAATTATCATGGTAGAAATAGTCACTTAGAATATGTCTCATTAAAATAAAATTGCCTATAATAATAATAATAAATTGTTACATTCTTTATACTCTTTCAATGACTAAAAACCGCAAATTATCTTGTTTATATTCTTTCAAAAAATTTAAATCATTAGCAATATAAATATATATTGAACGTAGTGAGATGAATTTTTATTATTGAGAAGTAATTTTTTGAAATAGACTTCCTAATTTGGCGTTCAAGGGATGTGTAATTATTTATTCTATTTCAAATAAAACTACATTATTTAAGCAATGGAAGTTAATTACTTCACTAGTTTTGGTTTTTCTTCTATCTTCTGTGTTAGTCTCTAATATTGGCAGGTTGACATATTATAAAAATCTCTGCTCTTACCAATCTCTGCATCAAAATATATTATAAAAATCTAAAAAATAATTGTATAAAGGAGTAAATTAAAAACAAAGGAGTAAATTAAAAACCCAATTACGGTACCATTTCTTTATTAAATGAACTAATTTGGGTCAATTAGGTAGTGATAATCTTTCTCTTGTTTTGTTTCTCTTGTTATAATGCCAATGTTCCTATTTCCCAATCTTCCCCATGCTGCTGCTTTATTTATGTTATGCATGAGTTATGACTCTATTACTGCCTTCGATCCGGATTCACAATAATTAATTTGATTATGTGTTTAGTAGATGATTCAGTCCAATAAGAAAATGTTGCCTCAATTGAATGAAATTAAAATGTGTATTGAACCACACATTTTATACTATATATTAGAACATATAACATGGTTATATAACATGGTTTTCATTGCATACCCAAATTAAATGTGGATTTGATATGATCCAGTTGTTGTTCCCCTAGTTATAAATGCAATTACTAGGCTGTGTTGGTGCTAACAAGTATATATATTTAATTACTTTGAAGTTTAAAGTTAAAGAAAAAAAATATCAACCTCAAAAATAAATTAGAAGTTGTTTAAAAATTATAGTTTAAAAGTTTTTTCTAAATTAAAAAAAAATTGTTTTCTTGTCGCACACGGATTATTTTGAGATCTTGTTAAAAGGAAAAATTGTTTCTTCCAAATTATAACATGCTCAATGCAATTTGTAGGCACTTTTTATTTTTCTCTTTGTATTATGCTCACCACATTCATTGTTAGAGGCTATTAGTGAACATCATCACAGATACGAATGTCTTTTACACTTTTATTAGGCTGCTTTTTCTTACGAATCATTTTTTACCTTGTTTTATGTGATTAATGTTCATTATGAGTGAACTTTAGTTTCCTATTTGATATTGAATATAATAATTCTTCCGAATAATTTAGATTAATCGTTGCATTGAATCTTGAATTATCCGTTTGAATAATTTGAAAAGAGTCATTTTTTTATAATAGATTTGTATGCATAAGTTAACTTTATTTTCTTAAATTTGATAAAATTATGATATATTGTATTTCACTTTGTTCTTTAAGTCTCAGCATGACGAAAGAGGCAACAACAACATCAATTTCCAAAAAAATCAAAAATATTTTTTCTAAAAATCGATGTTGGTTTGTATATATCTTACATTTTTTTTGTTATTATATGACATCAGTTTTTTAGAAAATCGATATTGTGTGGTTTAGTTTAAAATCAAAAAGAATTATTACATTGGTTTCATGCCGGGAAGGTCGACCATAGAAGCGATTTATTTATTACGGCGGGTGATGGAGCAATATCGCATGGTCCAACAAGACTTGCACTTGATTTTTATTGATTTGGAGAAAGCGTATGATAGAGTGCCTAGAGAGATTTTGTGGAAAGCTCTAGAGAAGAAAGGGGTTAGGGTTGCATATATTCGAGCTATCCAAGATATGTATGATAGGGTATCGACTAGTGTTAGGACACAGGGTGGAGAGTCAGACGATTTTCCCATCACAATTGGTTTGCATCAAGGGTCAACCCTTAGCCCCTACCTTTTTACCTTAATTCTGGATGTCCTCACGGAACAAATCCAAGAGATAACGCCGAGATGCATGCTTTTTGCAGATGACATAGTCCTCCTTGGAGAGTCGAGGGAAGAGTTGAATGAGAGGTTGGAAACTTGGAGACGAGCTCTAGAAACACATGGCTTTCGCCTAAGCAGAAGCAAATCGGAGTATATGGAATGTAAGTTCAACAAAAGTAGGAGGGTATCTAACTCAGAGGTGAAAATAGGAGACCATATTATCCCTCAAGTCACACGGTTTAAATATCTTGGGTCTGTAATACAGGATGATGGAGAAATTGAAGGGGATGTGAATCATCGCATTCAAGCAGGATGGATGAAATGGAGAAAAGCATCGGGGGTGTTATGTGATGCAAAGGTACCGATCAAACTAAAGGGAAAGTTTTATCGGACTGCGGTAAGACCGACGATTTTGTACGGAACAAAATGTTGGGCGGTCAAGAGCCAACATGAGACTAAAGTAGGTGTAGCGGAGATGAGGATGTTGCGGTGGATGTGTGGTAAGACTCGACAGGATAAAATTAGAAACGGAGCTATTAGAGAGAGGGTTGGAGTAGCGCCTATTGTAGAGAAGATGGTGGAAAATAGACTTAGGTGGTTTGGGCATGTAGAGAGAAGACCGGTAGACTCTGTAGTGAGGAGAGTAGACCAGATGGAGAGAAGACAAACAATTCGAGGCAGAGGAAGACCCAAAAAGACTATAAGAGAGGTTATCAAGAAGGATCTCGAACTTAATGATTTGGATAGAAGTATGGTACTTGATAGAACATTATGGCGGAAGTTGATCCATGTAGCCGACCCCACCTAGTAGGATAAGGCATTGTTGTTGTTGTTTTTGTAGTTTAATATCAATTTTTGAAAACCAATATTAATGTTAGTAGTTTTAACATCGGTTAATAACTAATGTTAAAAGTCTTTAATAACTAATATTAAAAGTCTATTTTCTTGTAGTGTCTCCACTTAATATTAGTGAGGCTAGATGGGCTTGCGCATTTGGGGTTTTCTGCACATCTAAAGGAAGCCTAAAACCCAATACTTTATGGATCAAAATCATTCCAACATAACTTTGCCCATACTTATTTTTAAAAAAAATATTTAAAATGGAATAATTTCTTATATATATATATATATATATATATATATATATTAATTTTATTAATTATTCAGAATAATCTAAATTTTTAAAAATAACTCAATTTTTTTAAAAATCATCTTAAAAATCAATAAAACAACAAAAAAAAGTGAATTAAATATAAAAGTTTATAAATATTCAATCTTTAAAAATATTTTTGTAGATAAATGAGAGAGGATATTTTTAAATAGTCATAAAAATATTTAACTTTTAAATATAGTTTTATGAATGAATTGAATATCCATCCGATCCAATAAAAAAAGTAATGGATGGATTAAATGGATCATAGACGAATTTGATTTTTTTAATAAATTGTAATGGATCATAAATAAAATTGAGTGATTTTAATCTATCAATTATAAATTGAATAAAAAATTATCCAATCTAGCTATCTATTTGACAAGCCTTATAGTCATCTATCTAACTAGGTGGGTATCACTTTCCAAGAAAAACTCCTAGCATCTAGAAGTTAGTTGAGTATTTACAGCAGTGTTAAAATTGCTTGTGGAAATAGGCCTATAAAACAATTTTCTGAATTAGCTTCTATTGGTTTTCAACATGCTATTGGTGCCTAACTCAATAACATTGCAAGTACCATTTGCTTCTTACTATTGTTGTTGTGTAACAAAGGAAGGGAAGAAAAAAAATGCATCAACTTATTATTCAACAAATTAAAAAAAAAAAAAAATCTCGGCAGCCAAGCTTTTCTATAAAATATCACATTTTCATAATTTCATTCTTTGAAAATTGAACAGTATTAGTCAAGTTAGCTCATCACAAGAATATATACCATTCAACTTATTGCATGGTGGCACCACATGCACAGCACCAATCTCATAATGAAAACTCACGCTTTCGTTGATAATTTGGCCTTAAAAGTTTCCTTCAAAACCTAGTATAATTTCAGTATGTCAAAGCAAAAGGGTCTTAATATTATTAAAGTAGCCGTTGACAGAATCCATATTATAATAACAGATTGATAGTTTTTCTATCTGCAGGGAAATATCACTTTCTTTTAACATTAATACTGTCTAACAATATAATTAAAACAAACCAATAATTACAAAAATTATTGCATATTGATATTTCAAGAGTCACATGTTCTCCATACTTTTTGTGGACACTAATTTCCCCAAACATGCAGGGAATGCTCTTATATATTCTGCAACTCACAATAACCCTAACCACCCTATCATACATGTCCAATTTGGAACCACCAAACACGTGGCCACTAAATCTCGATCTTTTGTGATTCCACCATTAGTTAATTATGTCCAATGACAAAACTTTGCTGAAAAATCATAGTTGGCTTCTGAGAAACTGTCATCAAAATGCCAAAATCTTTAGCCATTTGCGAAGTATTTTAAAAACCATGTTCACATGATCCCATAAGTATAACAGCGCAATGCATTAATATATAAATGAATTATTTTTAAGCAATCCAGATGTTATCACATGCGTTGTTTAATATATATAGAAATATATAGATTCTCATCGGGTTTCTCATGTAATCCGTGGATAAGGTTAGGGGTTACTCTAATAAGATTTGTTGTCATATCCATTACCATGTTGACAGCATCAATTACGTATGGGAAGTTTCAATATCTATATATATATATATATTTACGAGCTGCCACAAAGAAAATACTACTTTGTATACAGATTAGCATTACATGATACTAGATGTACTAATTAAGAGTTTCTTAGAATCTGACACCATTGTTTAATTTTTTTCTCTCCCGTAAATTCTATGTTTCTGACTGTTGAAACTCAATATACCTTATAGTTTGAAGGTAACATATAAGTGAGACAACTAGTTGCATCTTCTCCCCCAAAAGTTTGAGAAATTATTAGATGATATGGAATTATTATAGTTTCAATTAATCCACACACATAGGCACATACGATAAAATGTTATTAACTTTTTTTAAAAATAGGATATATCATGTAGAAATTGGTCAAAACTATATATAAACACGTGGGATAATATTGCACTACCTAATTAATAATTTCTCATTGTATTCTCCCTTTTCAGTAACTTAATTTGAGCATTGATGTCATATGATTTCAAAAGTTTAGTTAGTATACCATGGTAAAAAAAAATTAACGAGAAAGTTATTCCTACTTCAACTGTTGATTACGAATACACATCTGGAAAAAAGATCCTAGTGTTTTCTTTTTAATCAGATAATGGAATTAACCTTTGTCTTTTTCGCCAAGACAAGCAGAAATTAAATGGGAAGAGATGACACGGAAGCAGTAGCACGAATATGGCAAATTTGCAATACAGGGAACAGCCCATTCTTCACTGAAACGAAATCTAGGTTCACATGCGGTAGTTACTACCTAGTGAACTTGTCACATGAAAATTATGTTTTTATCTCTATCTTGATAAATTTTAAGCTCGTACAGGCGAGCCTTTATCAATATTTGTTATTACTAAAAGGGTTACTAACACACTTTTTAATTTTTTTTTCTTTACATTAGTTAAAATTAATTGTAAATTATATAATGAGACTTGTTAAATAAAAAATATTGACCCATAAAATCATGTGATCTCTAATAAATTTTAGACAATAATAATAAAGAATGTTAAAATTATATTGATAACATTTGTCTTAATATTTATAAATAAAGAGAAACATATAAAATATAAAATTTTCATCACTCTCCTAACTTATAGCGAAGAGCTTCACTTCTCACATTTCCCCAACAAGGTTTACCTCTCTCTTTCTGCATAAACACTATCTGGGTCTCTCAAAGTTCTCTCTTTTATTACTGGATTTTGTTTTGTTTAGAGTTTCTTCACCAAGATAATTATTTTCGAGGACGGCGTTGCGGAGGCCGAGGAGGTCTTGGAGGGTGGAGCAAGCGGGGG
Source organism: Glycine max (assembly GCF_000004515.6). Classification (NCBI taxonomy): domain Eukaryota; kingdom Viridiplantae; phylum Streptophyta; class Magnoliopsida; order Fabales; family Fabaceae; genus Glycine; species Glycine max. The sequence goes on from NC_038244.2 coordinate 40,987,809, forward strand.
GTCTAGGAGCCGATGTCGTCAGTGGCGACCTTCTAGTAGGCAAGGACCCAAAGGTCAAAGCAACGGAGGAAGGTGGAGAGGTTTGTGACGGCACAGTCGGGGTGGCAGAAGTTGTCGATCCACATCTGGCAGCAGAGGGAGACGTCGTCATCTTTGGAGGGGGTGGTAGAGAAGAGAGGGAGGCATTTCGTGGGTTGGAATGGACTCAGGGAAGAAAGTGAATGAGCAAAACCCGGCAAATGATGTCGTTTTTAATTTTAAAAAATTGAAAAAAAAAACTTTTACTAAGTGAAATCTTACTCAGCAACTAGTACATGTGACATTACACATCGGATGTGAACGTGGTCCATTAATGATCACGTAGACAGATAATAGATACATATAACAAAATTTTTCAAATATTAAAAATGAATTTGATCCGAAGTAAAAATTTATTAGAAACCAAATATAAAAAATAAATATTTATTTGGGACCAATAATATATTTAAACTAATATATAATTTATATTTTTGTCACTAGCAACCATTATGATGATACCATGGTGCCCAAAAGTCCCATGTTTCCGAAGCAATGAAATCTCTGAAAGCACCGGACAAGATTAAACTAAGGAATGGAGAGTGAAAAGAATATATTGAAAAAAGAGAAGTGAAATTTGTATGTGCATGCACATTCACCTGAGCTGAAATTTCCACAGTTCCTTTGCATGTCAATGACGTAGAGATATGGGGGTAAACAAACTAATAGGTGGTGACATTTTATTAGTTTCTTTGCAGTGCCAAGTTTTGACCACTTTCATCATTGGCACATTATCAATACAAGAAGGAGAGGGAAAAAGAAAAAGTGTACAATATTACAAGGAGACACACATAAAGGAGAGAGAAGTGACTTGAAAGTGAAGGTGAAAACAAGTGAAGTGGGTGACAGTGATCACACATGGAGTAGTAAGGACTACACTGATCCACTCCCGCTCCTTCCCTTGTCATGAACAAGAAAAATCGACAATGTCCCATTCACGAGAATGACCATTTCCAACTCTCCTTGTTTTCTTCCCCACCCTTTCCATCTCCTTGTCCTTTTCCCCCTCTTGGAATGTGTGCTTGATTCCCTTTCTTTCTTTAATATACCTACTTTGTCAAGTTCCACTGGATTTTGTTCACCCTTACTTTGGATCAATGAAATGAAATCAGCATGAATATTTTTACATTGTCTTGTAGTTAAGGGTTTAGCTTGATCTATCACAAGGAGATAGTCTCCCGTACGTGACAAACTAATATTTCAATTTATGCTGAGAAAAATATTCATATTTAGTGTCTAACAGTATTTTAAATAAAATTATCTTGAAAGGAAAATATTGGAGATAGTTCCACAATGAAATAATATTTGAATTTCTGTTAAGAAAAATATTTATATTTAATATTTGATAATGTTCTAATTAAGATAAGATTGTCTTCCAAGGAGAATATAAGTGAAAGACAAAAATAAATGTACTTTATAAAAAAAATTGCTTAAGACTACAAAGGTTTGATTCAAAAGCAAGCAAAGCTAATTGGATTAAAATAATGGTAAAAATGTACGTAAACAGAGAATCTTCCTTTATTTTAGTGGCCCCTCTGCAATAGCCTGCAAATCAGACACCAACAAGCACGGTCTCACAGTCAAATGGAAATTTTTTTCTCATGACCCATTACTCAAAAGTTTACAGAAAAACTACTCATATTAATTAACTAAAAAAGAAAAAGGTGACTAACCCTTTATTCTTTTTATATAAAAATATTAAAAAAAAAAAATTTACTTGACATATCCTATTTTGTACATCAAGTTTATCAAAATATGGATTTTTTTAATTTAAATTATAACTCATTAAATATGGTAATCAATTGACACAGACACCTCTAGATGATTTCATTTTCATTCGGAAAAGGAAAAATTACATTGCAATATGAAACTCTCTCACTCACTCTCACACTCTCCTTTTGCATGATGATCAATTGAAATGTTGCTGCTCCAACCAAGGCCAAAGGCCAGATTGATCATCAATGGCACAGAACATGTTGCTTAGGCTCTCTTCTTTGACCATGTGATCAATCTTTTGGCACTGAATCTCTGGCCTTGGAGTGGTTTGGAAAAGCTGAGCCACTCCTGTTGGTCTAGCAGAAGATGGAAAGAGTGTTCTGTTGTTGTTGTTCTGCTGAGTGGATAGAGGACTATCAATAGCTGGTGTTCTTGAGATATCCAACTTAATCTCTGAGCTGTTCTCACTTCTATTGCTGCTGGATCCCTCAGTTTCTTTGTTGAGGTTGATGGATTCAGTTGGTTCTCTGCTTTTCAGTGCCAATATCTGTAGCAGTGTGTGACAGCAGTGAAATTTTTAGCTATTCCAAAAAATAATACTACATGCAGGAAAAGTTGGAGTATTATCAAGTGTGTAATATCAGCCTAAAACAAAGGTGTCAATGTCAAAAATGAACCAAATGATTGTTTATTTTTCCAAACCAAGGAAACTATATGCATTGCATGACAAACATGTAATTGAGTGGAACTTGGTCTTCATGAAGTTACTGAGGATGATTGGAAAAAGCAGCTTTATAGAAAGTTATCATATCAGTTCCAGAAGTTGGTGAAAGGAAATAAAAGGCTCTGAGACTGAGAGCCATAATAAATATTTTTTTTGGAAAAGCATAATAATTAAAGAAAAGCATCGTGATTACCTAGCTTTATTGTACAGAATTAAAACAATCTGACATATAGCAGAACTTGAACATCCGATCCCTCTATTCCATCGTCAATTTAGGACTAATTTAATTTGAATCAATTTCTCAACAAACACTTATGAGAAAGATATAAAAGGATTTTCATGAGGTAAAATACATCAATATTCTCTTATAAGTTAACTTACGTACCTCAATGGAAAAGTTAACTAAGAAAGTTTCTTAAAAAATTGAGGTGTATTTTAACTTATGGAAAGAGTTTGATTTGCTTACCTTTCTAATTAATTTTATTTTCTTTTTTGTTAATAAACTCATCTGAATTTGGCCTTAATTAGTAATTTAAGAAAAATTGGTCTTCTTTTTTAAAGTTTTCTTCTCACATGTGAAACCAAAATCTTACATAGAAGTTGGAAGAAAATTAGAAACCTCAGTCTGAAGTTTTTGGTTCTGAAATTGAAGTGCATCATTATCTGCTTTGATAGCTTCATATTGTCTTTTGAGAAGATCATAGTCCTTCTCCAACTGCTTGGTCTTCCACCTAGCCCTTCTGTTCTGGAACCATATAGCAATCTGTCTAGGTTGCAATCCAAGAGCCCTTGCAAGCTGCATTTTCCTCTCAGGTTCAAGCTTGTTTCCCAACTCAAAGCTCTTCTCAAGTGTCTTCACTTGTTCCATGTTAAGCCTCCTTTTCTTCTCTCCTGCCTGAGATCCATCATCAGAATCTTCCTCAGCATTAGCTTCTTCTCCAAGTTCAATCCCTGAAAATGACATAGATCTCTTGCCAAGAAAGGATGCTCCTCCACCTGCATATCAACATTTTGAAACATTAGTATTAGGCCACTACACAACATAATATTGCACCATTGGTTGGTGTTTTTGTGATCTAGAGGAGAGAGTACCATGGTACTCTTGAGGTGCACATGAAGTTATAATTGAGTTGAGTGAAGGTGGAGGTTGATGGTCATCTTGGTGAGGTGTTTGTAGCATGAAATTTGCTGGGAAGAAAGCCATATCATTGCTTGCTAGCCTATGCCTGATGCCACTGATCTTCAATTGCTGAATGATATTCTGATCACCATGTGATTGCTGATGCTCTCAAAGGCTAAACTGCGTTGTTGGGAAACAACAATGACAAAAAGACTATGGTCTAATACGCAACACACCTTCTGCTAATAAATTGAAGAGGACGGATATATTGCTCCTAAGGATGGCTTATCTAGCATATCATGAGTTTCTAGGGAGAGAACTATTGTTCTTCTCTTATGTGAATATTTGGAAACGTTGGACCAAGTTGTTGTGGAAGACACTAGGACAAAGACTAAGGTAATCTAATGCACCACATCTTCTGCTAATAAATTGAAGAAGATGGACAAATTGCTCTGAAGGGTGGCTTATATATACCTTATCTGTTTAAGGGGGAGTTTTTGTTCTCTTATATCATAATTTCAAAAGGGAAAGGAAATTGAGAGAGGAAAAGGTGAGAGAAGAAAGAAGAGAGAGAGGGACAAGAGGGTGAGATGTTTGAATCTATAGTTCTATACATATCATCTTCAATATATATCATCACTGGATTTTTCTTTTGCTTATTGTATTTAAGTTGCCGCTGTTAAATATAAAAAAAGAAAAAAGAAAAATCCAATTGGTTTTTATCTTTCATGACATTAAAGGGAAAAACAATTAGTTAGGCTTTTTAAATAAACTTATATATATGTGGAGGTTATGAGATGTCAAAATGACGTTTAGCATTTGGAAAAAGAATAAAGAAAGAAGGATTATTTTTGGAAAGGAGAAAAAGAAAGCTAGCTTCTCTGCGTCAACCTGTCTAATATTCCATTGGAGTGTGCGCTTGTTAAGATCATTGCTTGCAATTATTTTCCTAATGATAAATTAGTTTCTCACTTAGGAGACAGGCAGTGGGGGTTTTCTTTACAAAGAAAGGTTTTCTTTAAATAATATATATAGTTATAGGAATTGGAATGGTAGATAGAGGCTTTTCATGCCCATGATTCCTTTGCTAAAGCCAGGAAATGGAGATTCACATATTATACTGTTATTTAATTTGAGGTGGGTGAATTTAGAGTTTAAACAAATGAAAATGTTTCTAATGGTGTTCTATTAATAAAAGTATAAAAAAGGCAGTAGATGGGGTAGTTGTTAATTGTTATCACACATGGGGAAAGTTTCTTATTGGTAAAAATTAAATAAGACAGTAAAGTGTAAATTACCATTTTAGTAATCCTTGGAATTAGAGAAATGTCAAATAAATAATTGAAATTGAAATGTATTAATCACATTAGGCCTTCTCGTTAGCTCTATTAGGAAATATAATGGTAGTAAGTAATAAAATTTTGGGACTATTTGATATATAGTAAATTGTGTATGTCAATAAATAAATTGACATTAATTTCAATTTTATCAATTTATTGGTCATTTTTCTAATTTCAAACACTACTATGATGCATCTTACAATTTCAAGGATTAGAGTAGAAGTTTACTCAATAAATAAATAATATATGCACTAATATGTAAAATTATCCTCTAATGCCGAACGGTTATATATGATATACGTTTATTTGCTTAAAATAATAACAATAATCTTAAAAATTATATAAAAACTGATTAAGATGGATTAGTTGATAACGTAAAAAATCATATACTGTCATTCATATATATATATATATATAGTGCATGTCTAATAAACTTAAAAAATGTACATGGTGTGATTGCAAACATTTTAATTAGATTTAAATATATTTTGTTTATGTAATTTAACGTTTTTTTACAAGACTAAAGTGAAAAAAAAATTATAGGGATAAAAATAAAAAATGTGTTAAATTACATAGACGAAAAAAATATTTAAGTCTAATATTTTAATATAATGATAATTTTATAAATAAAGAGGTTACTTGAGGGAAACTAAAAAGAAAAATAGTTGGCTATAACTTGATTCCAATTAAGAATGGATAGTGTTTTTTGTTGAGGGTAAGAAGAGAAAGGTGAAAGAGAGAAATGGCAGGAATCTAGGGGATGGGTCCAATGAAGAGGGGCAGGGTTTGCCACCTAACCCACCAACAGGCATCGTGCATTAGGACGAAGCTCTTTCGCATCAACCATTATCCCTTAATATTGCATCAGTTTCAGCCCAGCCCCTATCTGATGATGCCTTTGTGTGTGTATACCTATGTGATGAGGGTTGAAAAGCCAAGCTAAGCCCTGTTGTTGTTCTTGTTGTTGTTTATGGCCCCACCAGAGCTGGTTTTTTTTGTCCTTTTCCCTACCATATATATGTCCATCTACTTGCCACATTGCCACTGCCACCTCTCTCACTATTGCTACTGCCAACTTCCTTCCAAATGGCCTGCACGACACCCCCCCTTATTATACATATATTTATATAAATGTGAATACAATTGGCTAATAAAAAATTTCAAATCTCTTAAAACAAAACCAAACAACTTTTATACATTTATATATGTGTGTATATTTATATGATTTGTGCAAGTGCAACCCATCTAAGTTAATTTTCTCTACTACAAGCCAATATGCCCAACATTATACCATACTATAGCCAAGTCAACCATGAGTCCATTTGTAAATGTCATATTTGATAATATGGTGAAGGAGCTATAGTGTTATATTATTCAAGATTTAAATTGTGGTCACAGTTTTATCGCGATCTTTGGTATTGTGAGAAATTACAGATGAATATAATTGATACAGCTAAAATTGCAGTTACAAAAGATCTCAAAAACCTAGACATTACAACAGAAATTGCGGTTGCTAACCATTGTTTAAAACCTTGGTTTTAACATATAGGGTGACATTTTATTTTTTTAGTTTAGTTTGACTTATGGTGAAAGGCAAATTCATAACAAATGTAAGGCTTTGGCTTTGGCTATTTGAGAGAGGCACATAGAAATAAAGGTTCAGGAAATTACATTAATCCGTCCAGGCAACATTTATTGACTCTGATCAAAACTGCAGTGCCACTACTACAAGTTGCTAGATAGGCTAGGTCAGTTGTATGTAAAACAGTCTGAATTTTTTTTATTTTTTTTTTGGGAACGGGGTTTCACATGAAACAATGAAAAGGACATGTACAATTTTGCTATTGATGATTGCTGTAGTTTTCTAATTTTTCGTACATATGGGTATGAAATCAGTACCCAACCAACATGTACATCAACTGCGAGTTTCAATATGGCAATGAAGCTTCATCTACACATTTAAGTAGTAAAAAGTACACTCAACTTTACTACTGTTATTTTTCCGTTAATGTTTTGTCATGCATCGTCATCCATATATCTTGTATTTTCAACCAGGAAGTTTGCAGACACATAGGACCCATGAAAGGAATTAAATTTCAAACAAAATGGTCCCATTTTTGCTAAATCAGCCATATACATGCACGACCATAAGTTCTTCGATTCTTTGATTTAACGACTTCGTGACTTTCTGATAAGTACATCAGTTTGATTCAACATTTATATAATTGATCGAGTGACTTTGACACCAATATAAATCAACATAATTTTTATATAATATGATCTACATAAAAATTTATTGCTGTATAGAATTTACAGTAACTTTTCTGTATATGAATTGAAACGTTATTTATGTAAGAATCACAATAGTGTAAAATTTATATTACAATATCTACAAATGTGAGGCGTTAAAAAATCATGTTCTGTTTATACTTTATTTTTTGGTTTTGGTGGATTTCAAACTTAAACCTAACCTTAAAACATGTGCAGTAATGCATCATATATATATATAGTGTCCCGCAAATAAAAACTCAGTCCTCACTTTATAAACTACCAGAATGGTATGTAACTAACACACAGTCGTAAGCATTTGGTAGTAATTCTAGAAATAATAGGTTCAAATTAGCTAGATTAGCTTTCTAACTCATTAGAGCTTTTCATAAAGTTCCATTAAAACTTTTTAAAGACAAAAATCTGAATTCTTTAAAAAAAATAGTTGTGAAAAGTATAAATAAGATAATTTTTCAAAAAGTTGCTTAAGTTATTTTAAATTTATGAAAAAAATATCCACTCTAGATTTTTTATTCCATTTATTTTCTTATAAGTGCTTTTTTTTTTCTTTTCCAAGTGTTCGTTGAAAAGTATATCTAAATTTGTTCTTAATCTTGTGGAAAGTTTGAGGACACAAAGTGGATGTGGTTACCCGTTCATTACTTTTTTCTTTTTTTATTTTATGTTCCTTCCATGATTGCAAATACATCTTCAAGGGAAAAAATATGAATAAGGCCATCTGGGTTTGTTCAAATAGCTAGAAAATCACCTACCCTGATGGGATATATTAAGTTGCACGGAATGTCTTTTATATACCCCTTACGTACATAATATCATGTTGCCTATCAATGTTAATAAAAAAAAAAAAAGGAAGTGATAAGAATAAAGAAAGTTGATAATTAAGTTTAGGAGTGTGTTGTTACATGCAAATTCTATTGCCCGATTAATCTTGTTCTAAACATTAAAAAAAAAAATGGGGATGCATATGATCTTAAGAAAAAAAGCAGATAGACTAGAGAATCTGTGTATTCTGATGATGGGACATGGATAGGGTCCCATGGAAATACTGCTTTGATATGTAGCCAAAGACATGCAGCTCTCACTGCTTCACATGCCTTTATTAGTTGGAAACTGAATGGGTAGTCCATTGGCATAGGGTGGATCCATGTTCCTTTAGTCCTTCTCTTTATTTTGTTTAATTTAATTTCCACCCATATAAACTCTTCTCTGGTAATTAGGATAATAAATTAAAATTAAATAAGAAATACAAATTAATAATAAGAAAATTCCAAAATTCAAGTGGGGATAAAGAAAAATAAAATAAAATTAGCTAATGCATTGAATCTTCTCCTCCACGTGCTCTTATGCTCTTCTGGTGTGTTCAGTTTACTCAAATCCCATGTGCTATCTTTGCTTGAGATCTCTTTTTTCTAGAGAGTGTTTCCCTTACTTTATTCTTCTTTCTCAAATTTTCAAATGTTTTGGGTTTTGGGATTTTCCTAAGAGATATGCATTGATAGTGATACGCCAACTACTGGTCCAGTTATGTTTTTATTTTTTTTATTATTTCCTCGTGGCCATTTTTCTTTTTCTTTCTTTTCTTTTCTTTTACTAATTTCTCATATGGGAACAGATGGCCCATACATCAGAACCGTCCATTGCGGAGGATACTTCCCTGATTGTATACATCTTGAAAATGCTATTTATTCCAGAGAGAAAGAGAAACTATTATATTGCTTTACCGAAAGGAAAGGAGATAAAATAAAATAATAATACTCACAGCTAAAGATGTAGCCATGTAGGTAATATCTTAGACCAAATAAATAAATAAAAAGATGTAGGTAATATCCCTTTGGTGGTAAAGAAAGTTATGTTGATTGACTCCTTATCCTTTAATTGAAGAAAATTATATTAATTTGGTCTTTCCAAAAAGTTAACGAAATATTTTATTTATTTGATTACAATTAAAGAAATAATGACATTAAATTGATCCTTCACTCTTAAATATTAATAATCTATATCCTTAGTCATGAAAGATTATATTAATTTAGCCCACCAGTCTCATTTAAAATAAAACAAGTAACAATTTTAATGCTAATTTTAATGATCTATTGATTAAATTAATATCCATTTTTTTTTAAAAAAAGTAGATAAAAGTAATAAAAATAGTATATTTTTTATAGGAATAAATTCATGATGTTTTTTAATCAGCAAATATTAGTTTATTAGTTGTTTTATCTTGATTTCCTCATAAACATAGACACTGAATGTAAAACTTGTCTGGAATTATAGACTATTTTCTCTATATCCAACCATAGTTTTGAATAATAAATTTATTATTTAATTTAAAAGAAAAAAAAATAAAGACTAGGAAAAGATTGAGATAAGGACCCAGAAAGACCGAAAGAGAAGGAGCAATATCTAAAGACAGATGTCTTTCTTCTTCTTTTGTTTCCCTTTCTTTTATTTTTGAATAGGAATTTAAATCTTTAAATTAAATAATCATTAAGTCACGAGTAAGTTAAAATTAAAGCAAATGATTTATTTTTATTATTTTGGGTAATCAATGTTTTTTTTCCTGTAAAAAAATGTATGTTGTTTTTCAGAAAGATTATTATACAGATTCCTAACGAATTTTTTAAATAAAATTTCTTTTGTAACCCAATAAATATATAGCTAAAGAATAATGTTTTTCTTATGTGAAAAAATAAAACAGAATAATATTGTCCTTGTTTTAAATACCACTTGTATAAAACCCTTTAGGGTTGGCCTAAAGTCATAGAAAAATTCAAGAGACCTCAATGAATCCTATATGTGACCTAGACGTGATAACATGAGTATCATGCCTATTTAAGGTACATATTCTCTAACGGTCCTCATAATTATTTCTTGTTGAGCGAGTTGTGTGTATTATGCTCCTCCCATGTTTGCATGCGTAGTGGCGTTTATCAAACCTTCCTAACATCAAGTAAATATGTTAGAAGCTCTAGAATCCATTAGTTGACCTAGGTCCCTTGGGTTGCTAGGCCTAGGTTCACAATACCACGACTTGATATTCAATTCTCTTTCATATTCATATAAGTATATCCACCTCATTATTGTAGTCATTCTTAAGGACTACCTTTATTTTGTGCATCATGGTCAACCTTCTTACTTAGAGGGTTCACAACCCCTCAAGCATGAAGCTTGAAAGGTATAGGCACTTGTTATGGTCAATTTCATTGACCAGAGGATTCACAACTGCTCAAGTGTTAAGGTGGATGCTTGTTGGGGTTGGTCAAACTTGTTACACAATTTGGTATATTTTACTTTGATCATAAAGTAAAAATATGAACTTTTACTTTTAAAAAGACTCTGAAATATTTTCTACAATTATATTGTATATGTGTGTGCACATGTGGGGGGTGGGGGTGAGGAGTGTATTAATTAAGAATTCTAATTCTGAGGAATAAGAATAATAAATCTAAATCAATAGGTTATACTTGAAAAGTTAAGGTTGAGGTGCACAAGAAAGTGTCTTTGTGAAAATGAGAATGAATTTCAATCATTAAACTAAAATAAAAGACCTGGATTAAAATTTTAGGTGACCATCGGATTTCTAAGAGATCTAATTTATCATGTTATTCTTCTTTAAAATTATCATTGACACATCACCAAAAATATCATAATTGTCGCCACTATGACCATTGCAATCACATACCGCCATTACAACCATAAATGTCATAATTGTCCCTCATGGTCTCTATTGCCACTAATACAAACTCCTAATTAAGATCAAGTTTGAGCATTTTGTATTTGGGGATTTTGGTTGAGACTACTTAAATCAACAAAATTAAGAAAAAGGAAAAGATAGATTAAGATGAGGGAATGAAAGAAGAACACAACAACTCCAAGGAATTGATGAGTTAAGGTTGATTTGCCAAAAAAATGATTATAAGAACTTAGGGTTCCAAGCAAGAACCAAGGAAAAATACCTTTCAATTAGCAACTAGCTAAATTTCAATTATCAAGCAAAAAGGTCCTTACAAAATGTTAAAAGAGATCTATTTATTCCTCTTATTAAAATAAGCACTTAGCCCAATGCCCAAAACTAATCCTCTAAAGAAATTACCAAGGTAACTAAAATAAAGTTAACACTCAAATTTGGGTTCAATTGCACAATTATTAAGGCCTAAAAAAGGATTCCAAAACCAAACAACTACTAATCTAAGGATTGACTAAAATTTATTATCTTCAAGCCTATCTCCTTTTCCTTCTCCATGAGTGAGTTCATCTTCTTGTTAAGCTCTTTTTGTAGTTTCCTAAACCTTTATGTAGTCATGGTTCCTCCCAAGTTAAGGAACTTCATGCTAAGCTCTTAATCCACTAATCTTGGAGATTAATGGTTTTGATAATTTTGCATGGTTATATAAGTGATTAAGAATTGATTGGTGCCAAGCATGATAAATATGTGATCAACGTGCTCGATTTCTAGGTGGTTGTCGAATAGTCGTGCTAAGGCTAAGCACGATGAATGCATGCTCAACACAATGAATTTGTAGGTTCATGTTTAAGGGCTCGCACTAAGCATGATGAATGTGTGCTTGGCAAAATAAATTTCGAGGTTTCTATCTAGTAACTTGAGCTAAGCACACTAAATGTGTTCTCCGTGTGCATGATATTTGGGTGTTTGTTTTGGTTACCCGCACTAATTAAGCATAAGGTATTTGTTCTAAAGCATGACGGTTTGGTGGATAAGCAAGTTATGGACATGCTAAGCATGAGGGTGCATAGAGAGCAAATCTAGGACTTCTAGATTGGTGCATTAACCATACAGTAGTATAAACACATACTTGTAATACGTAAGAGATTAAAAGGATAATTAAATCAAATATTTATTAATATTAAAAGGTGTTAAATGACAATTTCATTAGAATATATTAAATAAGAATAATTATCTGTGGACATCTAAGTTCAAAAAAAATATATATGGACATCTAAGCATTACAAATACTCCATGAACACTTACCGTTTTTTTTAATTTCTCTCTTTATATTATTTAACATACCTATATTTTTCTTTCTTTCTCTGTGTCAATTAATATGTGTACATGCATCATTTTTCATTGAATAAGTTAATCATCAAAAGATCAATTGGTATGAAGTGTAATTTTAATATAAGTTTGGAATACACAATCATGTAAAATAACAACTTAAGGAGCTGAAATGAAATTTATAAAGATAAAAATAAATTGTATCTTTCCTCTCGTGTGTGCATAAATGAATAGGGGTCAATTTAATCAACTAGGCTATGTACAAGGAACACGTTTCTTTTTTGCTTGCTTTGTACTACTGGCATTTTATTATGTAAAGGTGATTAACCTTTTCTTTGCAACAAAAAGAAAGGAAGAGCATGCAGGAAAAACAAGACACAGAATTGACCTGCCAACGATATACAATAGATAGATTACCTGAACACAAGCACATGGCAAGCATGCATCAACGCCAGACAAGGTTTGTTTTGCTATGAGGCTAACTTAAATTTTATTGCACCAACATGGATTATAAAATTGATTTCTGTTTTATTATATATGATCCTTACATATATTACGTGTGCATATCTGCGTACGTGCGCAGAATTCCAACCGTAGGTGGTGGCAAACGAGAAGACATAACAACCCATGTTCATTTTGTGCCTTACAAAAGTATATGTTCACAGTATTTGAGTAATACTTGTGTTTTGTCACAAGGAAAAGGGGGGTAGCAGGGATTAAACATTGTATACTTCAGGAAAAATTATCTAGTCATATTGGGCTTTGGTAACCGAACTTCACAAGCCTGACATTATTACTTTCATTCTCATTTCGGAACTGCTAGGGGCAGTAAGCATTTTTGCTGGTACATTTAGCATAACGGGCAAAATTTCAGTTTTGCCCTTTCGTAAGCTCAATACGGATCGACAATCCATAGGCTCAATATGGGATACCATATGAGGCTTACGGATTAGCAATCCGTATTAATGGTCCAAGCAGGAATCGAATCTTTGACTTTCGCGTTATTAACACAACGCTCTAACCAATTGAGTTAATAGATCAATTATGTTATAAAATAATTAATGTCGTTATATATAATACAAAAATTTCTAATGTATATTTAATGTACATGTAAATTTACATAATAAATTTTGTGATAATTAATTTTTATCTAATAATTAATTTTTTTACATATATAAATTGTAAAAAAAAATCATAGGTTTAATAAAAAGTAAAAATATAGGATTAACAATCCACTGAACTTTATCGTATATCTGTAAACAATGTACGTACACCACCAAAAATAACAAACACTCACAAAAAGATACTAACAGAAACAAGTTATACTAAGAAAGTGTGATTTAAAAAAAAATAAAGGCACTGGAAAAAAAACTAATATGCTATTTATAACCAAAAATACTCATATTTTTCATATTTTGAAAAACTGCGGGGTGCCACAAGGAGTTCCCTTCTCATTTTCTAGTTTTATATACTAAATCTCTTTCGATTAAGGAGCAACATATTTTAACCCACACCATGGTTCTCTAAGTAGGTACTAGTCAACCGTTGGTAAATTCTACATCACAGCAGACACCACACAAGCATCCCTTGTTGATTAGATTCAAACGACTTCTGTTTAAAAATGGTTTGTTTAGTCTGACGGTTTTTAAGCACTTTGTGAATAATTTTTTTAACACTTTGTAACAGTTTTTAAATGCAAATTCAAATGATTAAACAATAAAAATTAATTTAAGACAATTAAAAATCATCACAAAATGTCAATTTATTATGTCAGGGACAAAAAATACAATATTCAAAATTCAAAGACTAAAAAAAAATATTTTTAAATTTCAGGGACTACAAAAATATATACCTGAAATTCAGTGACTAAAACAGTAATTAAAGAAAACAAAAAAAAAAAAAACACCTGTTGCTATTCATCTAAACAACATATTTTTTTCTACTTTACTTCTTTTCATTTCCATCCCCCTTCTATCTCTTCTCTTATTTTTTTCCCCTGTATATTTCACTTGTCCAAACAACGCATAAGTGAGTGAATAACATATTACAAAACCGTGTTACTATATGCCCCAAAGCTTTCTTCTACTGTGCAGTCAGTTAACATTACATTACATAAAATACAGACAACCACAATGTGGGGGGCAAAAAGAATGAATTTGAATATGGCATGCGCCTTTTGTGGGTTGGAAAGCAACATAACACGCAATCACCGTGCCAGCTCTCCATATTTTGGGTGTACTCCCGATTTCACAGGACCACGTACAAGTTAGATATTATCAGGTTAGATCTCTCCCAATGGCTAGCCAATATGAAAACCTGTTGACTGGAATGAACTGCTAGAGAGATCTGGCAGTTTGAGAGTTGCAATGACAGCACCGGCAAGAGCACACACGGAAGCCAAAACAAACGCAGGGATATTGCCACCACCAAAGAGAGCATCCCAAGGACCAGAACCAAGGGATATAATCATCTAAAGATGCCAACAATACATCAAAACGCAGTTCACAACATTTACAAGAAACTCAAACTTATAAGAGTAGAATGTCTTATTCAACTACAGACTAGAGAGTGAGACTAATTATGGACAACTAATACAAAGTCTGGGTTAACAGTTTCATCCAGATATTACAAATAATAATATGACACTACAAACTAGAACGAAATGAATGGAGAGACAAGTTTAGAAGAATAGAGGTTTTTTTTATTAGATGTGGTTTCTCATGAAGTCCATTGGAATTTTATCCAAAGTTAATAATATGGAAGAAGTTATGGGAGAAGTGTTAATTGCATAGGAAAGATCAGAACAACAAATTGCACAACATTAGTAACAGTAATATGAACAGACACATGAAACAATGATAAAACAAAATAAAAATCCAAGATAATTTTGTAACTTCAAAATGGTCCACTCTCTAAGAAAGGTGGAGTAACAGATAGTAATACTTGAGAAGAAAAAAAAAATACCTGAGGAACAACAATTGCAAGATTTAGAACTCCTATAGCCAATCCTGCACAACCAAGCAAACATCTTGAAATCAGAAACTTTAAAAGACCAAATAGTAAGGGCATCATCTACAACTAATACCAACCTTGGCCACCTCCTGAATCAGCAGTCAACTCTGCTGTGACGGCAAAGGGAACACTATAGGTAATCTGCCACAAACATGGGAAATTTATCTTGTCATGAACTTCCAGATATTTAATCAAGCTAGGATGATTGCTTGAGAGATCAATAAGGAAAAGGAATCTGGTGATACAACAAAATAGTTTTTAAATGAGGAAATGAAACACCTTGTACTTACCGCAAGAGGAAAACCAAGAAGAACAAACACAACCAAGGAAGCCATCTTGATTCCTTCATTTGCTCCAATTATGTGTTCTATCCCTCCAGAATAATCTCTTACTGAAATAAGACTAATGATAGCAGTGCCAGCCATGCAAACAAAGACGATAAAATTGCTCAGTGCCCATACTAATTTTGCACCCATCCACTTACACATTGGTTCAATGAAGAAAGAGCTAATTCCAAGGACAACCTAACAAGCCATAAAAGCAATGTCAGATGACTCAGATCAATAATTGGGCAGGATAAAAATCCAGAAAGTCAGTTTAATAAAAGAAAAATAAAAAAGTTCCAGATCATCATCAGTAAAGCTTGTGACAAGTTTCTTTAAAAATAAATATGCTCAATCTTGAGTTCTTACAGAATTCAATAGCAAACCAAATGCACCTTCTCTAACTCCTTGATCATAAAGATCTACTTCAGAAGTGTCCCCTTTTGGATCACCATGATAAACTTCTCTCCCCATCCAATCCGTATCAAACAGAAAGAAGGGAAACCAAGACAACTGCAGGTAGATAGGATTAAAGGGAACATAAGAAGGATTTCAAAAGGGAAGCACCAGCACTAGGCTAATAGCATTCACAACACAACCGATTTGAAAACACAAATATTAGCAGAAACCTTTGCAAATAAATACTAGTACATACCCAAGTGAGAGCCATTACAACCAGGACTGAATGCATGGCAGGTGGCAAATGCCTTAAACTTGTCAACAAGTTTACCAATACCGCTCCAGGCCCATCCATTACATTTTCAGCATGATCTTCCCCAGCTTTGAAATTCCCATGCTTCAGCTCTGTATCTTTCTCAATGTGATTCTCAGTTCTCTTACTATTGGATTCATCCATAACAGATAAAGGCTTTAATTTTGAAAAATCAACACCATTTTGTTGTTGTTCATCCAGTAAAGGAGAAGAATCTGACAAGTGATGATGTTGACTTGCAGTAGTAAGTGGAACCTCATCAGCAAAATATAGGGTGACAAGTGTGCATAATGTCAGAAACACCTGCCATTATTGTATGAGGAGATTCCAGCTATTAAATAAATTATGCATTGAAAACATTAGGTTTAACAGTATATGATTTAACTTGGAAGATCTGCCAGCTGATGACCTTAGACCTTAACAGCACTGCCTTTTTTTAATGGTGTTTTTCTTTGCTTTCATTGAAGAGTAAGGCAGGTAGAGATGTTGAGCCACAAGATAATGCAGGTATAGATGATGTTGCCTCATAAGATAACGCAGGTAAAGTCGTAAAGATGATGTTGTTCCACAAAAGAATTAATAAAAATAAATGAAAATAAAAACTGGAGTGTATACTTTTCAGTAACAAGGAAAAAGTAAATAGCAATTCTAAGATCAGTCATGCTTATGATGTCTGACAACGTATATTAAGAAATAAAATATGAAGGCCAAATCAAGCAGAATTCAGTAGTAACATACCACAGCCACAAGAAATGCTGCTTTAAGATTGCCACAGGCTTCACAGCAAGCTCTAGTTGTCAAGAAAGGAAACCATCTGCATAGGTGAGAAAGGGTGAAATAATAATCAGCGGCAAACATAGAAAGAACAACAGTAAAACACATAAACAAAGCCAAAGCCAAACCCAAAGACAATGCCAGCGTATTTCTGCAAAGTGAAAATAACAATAACATAACCCAATTCCTAAACTTTGGATTTACATTAATCTATTTATCAAAACCACTTCTGTCATCCTTAACATAGGCTACATTATTCCTATCTAGGGCTACGTTCTTGAATAATCCTTTCATAAGTGGAAAACCAATTATCGCCCTTGTCTCATTTCCAATTATTGATTTAACAAGAACATGTTTCAAATATTAGTGACAGAATTAGGAAAAAACACATGCAGAATGGACTTTACATAGATAGCTATGTACAGAAATATGAAATAAGCACAAGATATGAGCAAAGTCTCACTTGTTCCACTTTCCACTAGCACCTGAAGAATATCCTAGGATGTTCCCAACTGCCATCCACGAGCAAAATATAGCATTTGCAACATTGCGTTGATCAGGACCTAAATAGAAGCAAAATTATTAAACTGCGATGGCTCCTCACTACCAAACAAGTATTTAATTAAATATGAAAATCAACAATCCCCATTGTGGTTGCTGAGAATTTGAACAAAAAAAACAAGTGAGACCAGCAAGCTTTACCAGACAGATCAGCCAAAAGTGCTCGAGCTGGCCCCTACAAATTAAATTGAAGAAAAAAAGAGAAATTTAGTTTTCTGCTGCACAACTGAATCAGTATAAAGTTAATATAACAGAAGCACATGTCAATTACTTTAACAAGCTTACCTGCACTGTGTTGTTAGCAAGGTCCAGCATCCAGAACCCAAGAATAAATACAAGAGCAGCCCTTGTTCGGGTCCCTTTAAATGTTCTATAAATTTAGACATATGAATTTCATTAATGTCTGACTAAGGTCATCATATCTGTGAAATTTAAAAGTCAAAGAAATAAAATGAGTAAGAAAAGAACCAGAGGATGAGAACAGAAACCTGCAATGCTCATGTGTATCACCTAATACATATCCAATGTCAGCAGAAAATCCGATTAATATCACCTAAATTACAAGACTTGACTTAGCACATATGTAATGTAGCATAAAAAAACAAAATCAAAGTAAACAATCAATGTCACAGATACTTACAGCCAGACATATCATAAGAGATCCTGCCAGAATGAACGGCCGTCTTCTGCCAAACCTTGAAGTACATTTATCACTCCAAATACCAACGCATGGTTGAACCTTATGAAAAATTGAGACACATACGTGATTTTCTAGTTCCAAACCAACAAGAACAAAGCATAAACCTGCATGTATCACACCATCTATAACTCTATATTCCGCAAAAAGTACTCCACAATGCAAACATCAGTTACTAATTTTTACCAAAGAAGAATTCAGATCTAAATCACAATGCACAAGGCTGAAGCAGCAAGAGTGACAAACATGAATCCACCAACAATTAGGCATAAATTGTCATTGATCAGACAATGGATAGATACATTCAACGGAGCAGTAAAATGAACCAATGCAGGAGCAGTAAAAACTCTGAGCAAAAGCATGAAATGAAATTCAAACATTAAAGGAAGAGTGAAACCTACCACAAGACCTGTAATGGGGCCACAGAGCCAAATAAACGAAGAAAACGCATGTCCTATTCCCAACGTCTGCACCAAAACGAAACAACAAAGCACATAGTTAATCGGAAAGCTAAATATAACGCTATAGACACAAACACACCCCTTCAGCATTGCAAACTCAACAATTAAAATCGAAACCAAATCAACAATTAGATTGCAAAGGGATGGAGATCCTCTACCGTTGAGAAATCAACAGCAAACGATCTGAACAATTAAAATCAATTAATTAATTGCTTAAAAAGCTACGATATGAATACATTAACTATCCGCCATTGGATGTAACTGCATCCTTTACGAACCATAGAGGATCCGGTTCCGATTAGGGAAGGATCTGGTCAACGACGAAACCTCAAAATTATTCGGTTGGAGAGGGAGAGGGAGAGGGAGAGGGACCTGAATGTAGGGCGTCAAGAGAGAGAGCTGCAAGGCCCAGCCGAATTGGACGCCGGCGGCGACGGTGCAACTGAGAACGAGATGAAGCAACGGAGCGTTGATGTTGTTGTTGTTCGGCGGCGAGGGAGAGTGATTTGGCGGTGGCGGTGATGGTGGCAAGTTGCGGTGGTTGACGTCGACGAGTTCGAGTTCGGGGGCGGAGGAATCGTGGTGGAGATTCTTGTAGGGAACGCGGATCGACAACAAGTCAGACTTCCCCGTCATCATCGCCACGCGCCTCTGGACATTGACACGGATCGAGGTAGAGGTAAGAAACGACGACGTCTAGGACTCTCTAGGGTTTCTTTCTTTTGCGTTGGAACGAAATGGGATCGGAGAGTGAGAGAGAAGGTCAAAGAAATTGGGCGGGTGAAGAAATGGAAGCTACCATGGTTGCAAGCAATGCAAGGGAAATCTGCTACGTTGCAGCAGCGTCAAGGATGGTACTCGCGACCTGCTTACACTGCCACGTGGGTCCCTTCTTTTGAATGGAAACACAATTCCTTTGGTTAAAGATTGACTACAAGAATCATGCAACTATTTTGTTTTTTTTTTTTTTTGAAGGAATTAACCAACTATATTGATAAATGAGGGAATTAAATTGAACAAGAGAATCTTATGCACTACCTAATGCAATGATAAATAATTTTATCTTAATAATATGATTTGATTTTTAACTCGTATGTATGAAAAAAATATTAGGATGAATTATCCTTTAATATTTTAAATAAATTTTAATACATCTAAAAATTAATCATTGATTTTTTATTCATGAAAATAAAATGTAAAAGAAATTTAATTATTAATCCGTTGATTCGCTTTAGTTTTTTTATTATTTAGTTTCCATAAGAATGTTAGCATCAATTTCAGACTATTGTTGAATAACTGATAATGGTAAAATTTATTTAAAAAATAGTTACTATACTTTAATAGAAAAAAAAGTATTGATTATACCTTTGTATTTTTAATGTAACAAATAGTTTTATAAGAAACTTTTACTATATTTGTATGCTCTAAATTAGTCTTAAAGATTGATGTTTGAAAAATCATTATTTAATTTTATCTTTTTAATTTACATTATGTGTGATTTTGATTTCTCACTTTTTTTTCAAACAAAGTGTTCGCTGGAGTAAAGGCGATGTTAAATTGAATTAGGATCGTAAGATTTGAATATTTGGAACTTACTTTTGGAATCATATGGCTTGGTTACATGGCTTGGATTCGAAGTCCCTAGAGTAGCGGATAGTGCTATATATATATATATATATATATATATATATATATATATATATATATATATAAAATTAGAAATCACAACTCAAAAGAAAAAGGTCTTATGTAAACAACAAAAATAAGAAAAATAAGGTTAACAATACAAACAGTTTTTATTTAACATATTTTTTTATAATGAATAAATAGTTTATGCAGTTATATTATAAAAAAGTATTAGTAGTAGAAATAATTGTAATTGAGTAAAAGTCAAAATAAGAAGAAATTTAAATTTTTACTTCTAGAAATCAATTTTTTTTTCTTTCTTTTTCACTTTCTCCTCAATCAAATTATATATATCCACTATTTTCTTTTGTTTCTATTTTCTTCATTTTCAAACCAAACATGCAACAAAACTAGGAATTTTGCACCCATTTAGACAAAAAGAAAAGAAATTTCCGAAAGTAGTCATGTTTGAAAATTATTTACTCAAGTAGTCAGATTTACTGTTTATGGTGTACTCCATTCCCGAATTCACACTCCCCACCCACTTGTCTGTTTTTGTTGTTTAAAAACATGTTTTTTTTTTAAAAAAAACAAAAAAAAAAACAGCTTATGAATTAAGGTTTGGCAAATCCGAATTCTGACCTTGCGTTTTTTTTTTGTTAATCAAATAATTTTAAATATCTTAATAAAATATTTATTTATTAAATTAAATAATAATACATAGCAATATGTTAAGTTTTAATATTTTCAAAGAATATATCTGAAATTTTTAATTCGTTGTATTTAATTATTAATATATTGAAGTATTTTAAAGAATAAATGGAATAATATTATTTTAAAAAATATTTAAATAATAATGAAAATTAAAATTTATCCTAATGAAATGTGATAGGTGAAGATGTTTTATTTACATTTTATTTATTGAAATTTTCAATTTTCATAATAAATTAATTTGTAGAATTTGTAATGTTATTCTTTTTGTTTAATCACAATATGTTCGTGTTTGTTGTTTGATGAATTTATTTATCCATTCTTTTAGTTAATAAATTTAAAAAAAAACACAATAAAATATTAATGTAAGTACAGAAAAAAATCAAGTTTAATAATATTTATATAATATTATTTAACAAATATAATGAGACAACATAATAGGAATAGGTACATCATTGAGGTTGACTTTCTCAATTTGTTGTGTTTATTTTATTAATCCATTATCAACTATCAATGAGTATATGTAGGTAATTTTCTCAATTTGTTGCATTGGATTCAAATTTATTTTGTAGTGTATTTTTTTATACAAGACATCTAGTGTTATACTTAACTACAATTGATTTTGGCCGTCAAACATAACCTCTTCATTGTAGTATATCATAGTTGAATAACTTGTGGTGGACTAACAATGTATTTTGATTTGAATGATTTTGAGAAGATCTAGGTGTATAAGAAGAATGTGATGTATGAGAAGTGTATGTAATATGAGAAAATTTGTTAGGAACGCTGTGAGAGAGAGAGAAGGAAAGTATGTTTCTTGGATTTGAGGCCAAGTCCTCCTGATAGACTACACTATTCAGGAATAAAGTTCTTTTTCGTAAGTTTTATTTACGCTGAGATACTTCTTTTATACACGGGTATGTTACGACCATGAACAGCTTTCCTAACTAATTCACGTGCCAATATAACAGACTAACTAACTTGTTGTTAATACAACATGTGGTCTTATTATCACACGTGATTTACAACACGTAATCTTCTAGATGCTTCGGACGTGTGGAACTCCTTTGTCTTCGTGGTACTGGTTCATCGTGGTTGTTATCTTCCTTAGTTGTGTTGCTGCTACTAACATCATCCGACCCTGTGAAACTCACCTTGTCCTCAAGGTGATGAGCATGGCAAACATCGTCCCACTTTTCCCACGTGGAGTCTTCCGGAGGAAGACCAACCCATTGAACAAGAACGAAACGAGTTGGGGGGTCCACAGAGAAGTCCATTCGAGAGTCAAGGATGGCTAGTGGCTCAAGTATAGGGTGTGGGGAGGAAGTATCCGCCGGAAGGGAAGAGGTTGGGAGGTCAAGAGGTCCGTGATGAGGGCGTAGTAAGGAACAGTGGAAGACGGGGTGGATACGAGACCCTTCAGGTAGTTGCAAACGGTAAGCAACGCTGCCAATGCGTTACAGAATGGGAAATGGGCTGAAGTATCGCTTCATGAGTTTATGATGACGCTGAGAACGAAGGGACAGCTGGCGGTAAGGTCTAAGCTTAACATAGACTAACTGGTCGATCTCGTACTGAACATCGCGGCGTTTCTTGTCCGCAAAATGCTTCATCTCGGCTTGTGCTTTGAGGAGTTTGCGGCGAAGGGATTCGTGAAGCTCAGCTCGTGAATGGAGGAGGGTGTCAACGACCTCATTTCGAGAGGATCCCAAGACGTATCCCGGAACGGAAGGTGGGGGTTTCCCGTAGATAACTTCGTAGGGAGTGACCCCAGTTCCGGAGTGTTGCGAGGTATTGTACGCCCATTCCGCGAAGGGAAGAAACTTATGCCATTCCTTTGGGCGTTTGTGGACGAAGGACCTCAGGTACTGCTCAACGCTGCGATTCATCACCTCCGTTTGGCCATCTGATTGAGGGTGGTAGGCGGTGGTCATGCGGAGGGTGGTGCCACTGAGCTTAAACAACTCGCGCCAAAAGGAATTGATAAACACGGGATCGCGATCAGAAATGATGCTGGAAGGGAAACCGTGGAGCTTACACACGATATCCAGGAAAAGTGTAGCTACTTTAAAAGCCGTGAACTGAGTTGGCAAAGCACCAAGATGGGGGCCTTTCGAGAACCTATCGACGACCACCAAAATGACTGTGAAGCTATGAGAGCTTGGGAGATGGGTGATGAAATCCATCGAAAGGTCTTCCCAGATACCAGTGGGGGGTGAGATTGGTTGAAGGAGCCCAGCTGACTTGCGAGTCACGTGCTTGACTTGTTGGCAGACACGACATTCGCGGATGAAGGACTTAACGTCAGCAATCATGGTGGTCCACTGGAAATTAGAACGAAGACGGTGGAGGGTCTTCTTGACACCAAAGTGACCTCCGAGAGGGGTTGCGTGGTACTCATGTAATAATGCAGGAATGAATGGATTGCGAGAGTCAATCCAGATGGCATTCTTGAAGAAAATGAGCTTGTTGGCGATGGTGAAGTGGGGGTGATCCTTTGGGTGAGCCTGAATAGCTTTCTTCTGTGTCTGAAAATCAGGACTAGCGAAAAGGGCCTGTTTTAGTTGAGTGAGGAACTCGTGGTGGGGGACAGAGAGGAGAAGGCACTGCGCTTGTCCGGTGTGATCAATGCGTGAGAGAGAGTCTACGACAATATTGGAGGAGCCAACTTTATATTGTATGTCGTAATCAAACCCGAGAAGCTTTGCCAAATAAAACTGTTGTTCTAGAGTTTGAATGACCTGAGACATAAGGTCATGGAGGCTACGGTGGTCGGTGAAGTTAGTGAACTTATGGCCAAGTAAGTACTGACGCCATTTTCGGACGGCAGCCGTGATCGCGTGCAGTTCGCATACGTACGTGGAAGCGTGTTGCATGCGAGGGCAGAAGGGTTTGCTAAAAAACGCGATAGGATGGCGTTGTTGCTGAAGGACTGCACCCATGGTCGTGCCGGAAGCATCTGTTTCCAGGGCGAAAGGTAAGGAAAAATTCGGGAGGGCGAGGACTGGGGCTGCCGTCATAGCACGTTTCAACGCGAGAAAGGCTTCTTGTGATTCTGGTACCCACTGGAAAGCGTCTCTGCAAAGTAGACGAGTTAAGGGCGTTGCAATCGCGGCGTAACCTTTAACGAATTTCCGGTAGAACCCTGTGAGCCCGAGGAAGGCTCGAAGTTCTTTGGCTGATCGAGGTGCAGGCCAATCGAGGATAGCTTGTATCTTAGAAGGGTCAGGTTGAACGCCCTTCTCGGAGACGACATGGCCCAAATAGTCTAGCTTGCGCTGGCCGAAGAGACACTTGGAACGCTTAAGATAGTATTGGGCCTGAGTTAATGAAGTGAAAACTCGCTCTAGGTGATGAACATGATCTGGGAGAGTCTCGTTGTAGATGAGAATGTCATCAAAGAACACCGTTGCAAACTTCCGTAGGTGAGGACCAAGCACGGCGTTCATTGCGGCCTGGAACGTCGATGGCGCGTTGCAGAGGCCGAAAGGCATAACCCTATACTCAAAGTGTCCATGGTGATTTCTAAAAGCAATTTTAGAAACGTCTTTTGGGGCCATTAATATTTGGTGGAACCCTTGACGTAAATCTATTTTGGAGAACCAGGAAGCGCGGCCAAGTTCGTCGAGGAGCTCGTCTATAGTCGGAAGTGGGAAGCGATCCCGCACTGTAATTGAGTTAAGCGCCATGTAATCGACACACATCCACCATGTGCCGTCCTTCTTCTTAACCAGTAGGACGGGGGAAGAGTATGGACTGCGGCTTGGTTGGATGAATCCTGATTCGAGCAGGGCTGTGACTTGTTTTTCAATTTCGGTTTTCTGAAAATGCGGATATCTATACGGGCGGACATTAACGGGGCTAGCTGATGGGAGAAGGTTAATATGGTGGTCGTGGTTACGAGGAGGGGGAAGGGTAGAAGATTGTTGGAATAAGGAATTGAAACGGAGTAAGAGGGCATTAATTGCAGAAATGGGATGAGGTGGGTCTGGAGGTGCTTCAATGGAGTTAACGGGTAGTAAGGATAAGTGGAAAAGTGCAGAGGTTGACTGAGTATGTAACATATGTCTCACCTGGTTAGCCGAGACCGGGTCAGTATCGGACTGAACGTCGGCGTGGAGGGTGATAGGCTGCCCTTGATGGTTGAAGTGCATGGTGAATGCGGAATAATCCGTAACTATCGGGCCCAAGGTACGCAACCACTCAACACCTAACACAATGTCAGCTCCGCTTAATGGTAGGACGCGGAGTGTTATGGTGAAGGAGTGATCTTGGATGAGCAGCTTAGTGGCTGGGCAAAGTTGCCAGCAGTCCAAAACGGAATCGTTGCCCACCATCACGCGAAGGGGAGTTGTGGCTTCCAATGGTAAGTTTAAAAACTTGGCAACCCTAGGTTGGATAAAGTTGTGGGTACTCCCACTATCCACCAGGATTGTAACACGCGCATGGTTGACCAGACCATAAAGGCGGAAGGTTTCCGTTGCCGGGACGTCGGCCATGGCATGTAAACTGATGTGAGGATGAAGAGATGTGGGGTCAAAGGTAGGGGAAGGCTCGTTAGGTGAATGTGTTGTGATTTCTGGTGAGGTAGTATCGGAAAAGGAAGGGTCGTCGGAGGCCGTAATGAAGAAGAGAACGCGACCCTTACAATGGTGTGATGAGTTCCATTTCTCATCACAGTTGTAACAAAGCCCCTTCTCACGCCGATACGTCATCTCTTCTTGAGTTCGTTGGATAAAAGGTGTTTTAGGGCGAGGTGTAGAGGTGGATGGCTGAGAGGATGGGGTTGGAGTTGGTGTGTGTGGGGAAGAGAATGAAGGTCGAGAGGATCTCCGGCGGTCAGTTATCTTATCCTCTTGGAGACGTGCCAGAGCAGTAGCGTGAGGAAGTGAAGCGGGTTGCAAAGCTTGAACTTCGTGGCGGATTTCGGGGCTAAGACCCGAAATGAAACAACTCAGCAAAACGGAGGGAGAAAGGCCGACGATGCGGTTGGCTAATCTTTCGAACTCCGTGAGGTATTCCGTGACTGATCCGCGCTGCATTAACTTGAATAATGTTCCACGAGGATCATCATAAAATGATGGGGCAAAACGATTCTCAATAGCTTGAAGAAGGGCAGACCAGGAAGTGATGAAGCCATTCCTGTACATCCACTGGAACCAGCTGAGAGCTGCTCCATCGAGGTAGAAGGAAGCAACCGTGATGCAATCCTCCTCCGACGTTCCTTGGTATTCAAAAAATTGAGAGATTTTAAAAATCCATCCCAACGGGTCGTGGCCATCGAAGCGTGGAACTTCGAGCTTGACTGGAGGTCGAGGATGACCGGAGTGCTGGGGCGAAGGGTGTGACGCGGAGTGTATCTGGGAGAGTTGCTCGTACATGGCGTCGACCTTGCTAGCTAGGTCGGAGTGCTTCTCAGAGAGGATGGAAATGGCGTCCTCGAGCCTGTCGGTGGTGGTACGGCGAGTTCCGTGTTCGGCCATGGCGGTAGAGCGGTGGCAGCAGGTCGGACCAAAGTTGTTAGGAACGCTGTGAGAGAGAGAGAGAGAAGGAAAGTATGTTTCTTGGATTCGAGGCCAAGTCCTCCTGACAAACTACACTATTCAGGAATAAAGTTTTTTTTTTTAAGTTTTATTTACGCTGAGATACTTCTTTTATACACGGGTATGTTACGACCATGAACAGCTTTCCTAACTAATTCACGTGCCAATATAACAGACTAACTAACTTGCTGTTAATACAACACGTGGTCTTATTATCACACGTGATTTACAACACGTAATCTTCTAGATGCTTCGGACGTGTGGAACTCCTTTGTCTTCGTGGTACTGGTTCATCGTGGCTGCTATCTTCCTTAGCTGTGTTGCTGCTGCTAACAAAATTGTTGTATTATACTTACAATTTGTGATCTAATACAAAGACACACTACATGACTTAAATAAGTATTTCATATCGTCTTGATTCATAATGTTTAATGTTAAAAAGTAAAACATGATTATCAAGATTAACGATTGGTAAGCCATGCATGTTAGTATCATCGCATCTACATAAACTTTAACTTTAATAGTGTTAAGGTTGTACAATGTATTTCATGTACTATTCATCAACCACACTTCAAATTATAATCTAAGTTGATCAGCATCGTAAGACGTATTTGGATGTGACACACATTTTAATATGGCATGGTCTCCTGTAAAATAGCACACACACTTATCAAGGCTATATGCATGGTAAGTGATGTATTGTTCATTAGGTACGAGTGAAGTTATGATCATTACAATCATAATCTAAGTTGGTGGTCATCATGAGATACATTTCAATGTGGTAGGATCCACATGGATGCATTTGATCTATGCAGGCTTTAACCGTGTCAAGGTTGTACAATGTACTTGATATGATGTTCAATAGTCACACTTTACATCATAATAAATGCAAACATAAGCATAAAAAAAATCCAAAAATTAGAAAATATCACTTTTACTTCAAAACTTTATTTCATGAGGGCAACTTTTGGCACCTATATGTTTATGTATATCATGTATTTTGGTTCCAATAATGTTGATTTCTCATAGTTTTCATGTCAACAAAGTCGATAATACAACTTTCATGACTCCAATCAACCTAAAATCATATAAAAAAAGGTGTCCCAAAACTAGAAAATATCACTTTTACTTCAAAATTTCATTTCATGAGAATAACTTTAGGCACATATATTCTTATGTGGATCAGGTATTTTGATTCCAATAATGTTTCATTCTCAGAGTTTTCATATCAATGAAGCAGATCATACAACTTTCGTAACTCCAATGAGCTTAAAATCACATAAAAGAAGTGTTCCAAATCTAGAATGTATCACTTTCATTTTAAAATTTCATTCCAAGAGTCCAACTTTTGACGCCTATATGATTAGGTGTATCCAGTATTTTGGTTCCAATAATATTTTATTCTCATAATTTTTATGTCACAATCTAACCGACAATACAACTTAGGACTCCAATTGACCTAAAAGTGCATAATAAAATGTCAAAAATATGAAAAAAAAACTATTACTTTAAAACTTCATTCTATGAGGACAATTTTACGCACACATGATTATATGTATTAAGTATTTTAATTTCAATAATACTTCATTCTCATAATATTTATGTCAATAAAGTTAAAAATTGTGATAGCTTTCAGGACTACAATCAATCTAAAATTGCATAAAGAAAGTGTCCAAAAACATAACAAATACTTCAAAATTTCATTAAAAAAAATATTAGTAATATATCTGAACTCAAACTTGATTTCTGATTAAACTGAAATGTTTAATCAATTTTATACCAGTTTGTTACACAATCCAAGATTATCTGAAGTTATCAATTGTTAATATTTTCCCTAAAATTAATGATGATTATCGTGGACCTTTTGTGGAGGATGTGTTTGAAAGTGCATGGTGACTCGGCGAGTCCTGCCGACTAAGTAGACTAGCTAAATTGATATGTGCTGTCTGACTCAAAGGTAGTACTATTAGGAACCAAAGTCTTCTGAATCTGTTCCAAATGCAGGAAAAAAACTTATTTTAATGTAACATAATTTTTAAAAATACATTAATATTTATTTTTTAGACTTAAATCATTAAATTTTAATATATTTGAAATTAAAAATATATTATTTATTCATTTTGTAAAATAACTTATTAAAAATAAACTTTTCAACATACTTAAAATTCATCCACCATATAAATGTTGAAAGGCTAAATTTTCAAGTATGTTGAAAAGTTTGTTCTTTAATAAATTATTTTTAAAAATAAATAAATAATATATTTTTAATTTCAAATATATTTCAATTTTAATGATTTAAGTCTAAAAAAGAAATATTTTTATTAAATTATTATTAAAAATTATGTCACCTTGAAAATAAAAATTCACCCACCATATTTAATTTGATAACGAGGTTTTTATTAGCCTTTGATGTTGTAACTTTAAGTGTTAATTAGGCATTCTCTTAAAGAGGGAAAAAAATTCCATCATAAGTTTTTTTTTTTAAAAAAAAAAAAGAAAATGCAGACAATTTTTTTTTTAAAAAAAAGAAAAAGCAGACAAAATCCATGAGTGTAGCATGAAAACTTAAAAAGTGGCATGGTTATAAAAGCAAGTTAGGGTGCTTTGCTTTACATGCACGCAATTAGAAGTTTGAGTTTTAACATGACGAGAGAAGTTTCAAGTCAACTATAATACAATATTGCTACACTGCATCTGCCACATTTGTGGAATTTTTTAAAAAGATTATGCACATCCTTATAACAATCACATTGAGGTAATATTAATGTACACAAAGATATGGTGTTGAGTGTTGTACTAATGCATTATTGTACTGTCCTGAACAAGTTATGATGTACATACACAATAAATACCAAAGATGTCAGAATGCATTAGTATGGTAACAACAAAAGATATTTAGCAGAGGACAAAGGTAGACAAATATAATAGAGAAGAGAATTCAGTAATGCCAATGATTTCACTGCTTAGCCCCACTGCCCAAATCAGCAGCAACCTTGGCCACCTGATTTAGAGCACCTGACACCCACATGGCACCCTTTGAAAAATAGCTACTATTCACCATAGTGTTGGCAGCTGCTGCTACTGATCTTCCTGTCAATGATGCAGAAGACGTGATACTTTTGATCCACGTATCTAATGGCTTCAACTCCCACGGATATCTTATTGGTGAGGCCAATTCTCTGGCTTCATTCAGCAACCTTCCGTTGCAGTAGCAGAAACCTGATGAGAGTCGTCAAAGTACTTGGCCTCAGCTAATGCATCTTTGCTTAGAACATACCCCTTTGCTAGCATAGTCTTGACAACTTCTTGAGCCAGTGACTGCTACTCTAGCAGAGGAAACAAATTGGTTGCTTTGTAGAGTCTGAAAGAGGACATGTCAGGCGAAAACATAACCATTTGCAGTTTAGAAAAAAATGACAGACAGATAAATCATACATTATGCATACACTTGATGCAGTATCCTCCTTGTGCCTATAGGAAGGCTGATTCCAAAAAATCAAATTCATCTTCCAAAAGAAAGGTATGAATAAAGTACCAAGTATTGTTAGGCCAATCATATTGTCAAAGAAATGATCAGTGATCAGTAAGCAGATGTCTGAATCAATACTCACTGAGCAAACAAGCAGTTTTCTTGGGAGTGTGCATCTTTGAATGTTACATAAGCAGTACAGGCATAATCACCAGACCTGTCTTGAACAATAACTTTCATATCGAATTCTACACACTGCCAAAAATCAAAATATCTAAAAAACATCTCTGTTATATAAGACTTTTAACAATGATAAAAAAAAGAGCAAGAAATTGAGTTCTACTAATAAAATTATGAAGAATATAGCCTGAAATTAGTTTAAAGTTTTTACATGTATTCAGAATTATGAGCCAAATAGAATACTTCATCAAACTTGCAAAGCGATTTGCTACAAGAAAACCCTCATGCTACCAATGTAAAAGCACAGACAGTTTAAACAGGTTATCAACCAGCACATTAACTAGCAGAAACTTTTTTATCGCTTAGTTCAATTCAGTATTGATTTTTTTGTCTCTTCAAGAATAAAATAATAAAATGGTAAAAAAATAAAAAAACAAGAATTAGACAGCCCAACATACTTCAAATCTAGTGAAATCAAGTCCAGAATATAGTGCTTACCTGGCAATTTCAACATACTCAATTGCACCACAGAAAGCAAAAAATCATACTGATGCTTCTCAGTAGCTTTTGGAGATAGACACGTAACTTCTATAGTATATCCACCAGAATTCATTTTTCTGGCCTTCTAATTCTTTATAATGTGAACAAAAGGAGGAAAAAAACGCTAAAATCAAGTCAGAAAGGTTAGGATTAACAAGCCAAGTGTGCAAGTAAACAGAACATTGAAAAGAAACATGCAAATTTAACTTGTCCAACTGAGGCTACCTGACATACATCATCGATAAACAAGATTAGTAAATCCTCAATCATGTTTTCATTAATCATGCATATCTCATCAGAGAACTCTGGAAATTGTCATAAACATAAGCCTACATAATTGAGATGAATGGACAAAAGTTATTCAAGTATTCTGATAGATGAGAATTAAGAAAGACAAAAGTACGAAAGAAAATGTAAGGCGGAAATAGTTTGTTCTTGCTGATGAAAGGATTGAAAATCAAATTGTTTCCCTTTTCTGCTAACAAATCTTTCGGCCAAATCTACCAGCATTGCCACGGGCAGAAATAATTTATCATAAAACAGCAGCAGCACGTCACTATCTTGTTGGGAAATACCAAGAATAAATTTCCCTCTCCATGTGATTAAGATGGGCCATAGGAAAAATAAATCAAGAAGAAACACCCTCGGGATGAAAGGGAAAAATCACAAGACCAAGTCCAGAAAAAATATCTCCACTATAAAATAGGATTACAATGATCTCAATCTCACCCAATAAAATGGTTTATAATATTTCTAAAACACTCAAAGTATGGTGAAAATATAACTCTTTTTTCTTGAAGAGGTTTAAAAAAACTCTTTCACTCTATCACTCTTGAAGGATCTCACTTGCTTACTTGTAACAACTTCTCACAAGCCCCATATAGTGGAAGTATATGGGTTCTCTCAAGAGTAATAAATATGTAAATTAATTTTCATATTTTCAAGAACCCATGAAAATGTTATCTCCATTTTTTCTAAGATGAATGTGATATCATCAAGAGTCAAAGATGAAATTTCAAAACCTTGGAATCTCCCCTTTTATTTTCCATGCATTTAATTTTATCAAGATTTGTTGAACGTGGAGCTCCGTAATTATGGAGGGATTTCCAACATATCTTCATTGCACTACATTCTTGCAGCCAACTACCCTTGACCACCACTAATCAGTACATTAATCACATTGCATTGCATCTAACATTGAAATGCCAGTTTCTTGCTATTTGCCACAGTTACCAGCGACCACCTTCTCAGCCTCAACATTCCCTAGAGATCATATTCAACACCTTGATTTTACCATATCAAATTTATCAATCACACAACTTCTCCACTTCCAATCTACACTACCACTTACCTCTTAAATTGTAGGACACTGCTGATATCAGTTTTCAACCATTCTATTTCCACCAAAGCATCATTTTTTATGCACTAAAAAAAATGCCCTTTACATTCAACTTCCACCCCTTACAAATGCCCTTTACATTCAATTCACGTAATATTAAATGTTAGTACAAATTATTAAGAAGAAACTCTAATTTTGATCGACGAATAACACCAAAAATATTTAAAAAATTATATCCAATTTTTATTCATAAAAATTTGGTATTTATATTTCATCTCTCGATCTCTTCGTTATTTTCTTCATCTTGATTTATTGATAAATGAGGATGCTAATATAATTATAATTTGAAGTCACTATACCTAAATTGTCTTCCATTTTTATGAAGGTTTTAAAGGATGAATGTACTTTTTTCTATTTATAAATCTTATGATGATCAAAGAAGCTAGCATCTATCAATATTTTCTGTGTGAGTTATAACAGTATAATTTTCTTAATATGTGATTAAGCGAATTGAATAAATCGCAAGAGAAAATTTAATTTAATTTTTGTTTAAAAAAATATAATGCTCTATGTTGTTTGTGTGTTGTGGGCAAAGTTGTTATTGGCCTTTTGTATTGAGCATGAAACAGGGTTGAGAAGTGTGAATGTGTTAGAAGAGTTTTTAACAGGAAAAGAAAAAGGATTTTAGAGGGGTTTAATGCTTGGGTCATGGGATTTAATTGAGAAAACCCAATTTTCCTTCTTCAACCCTCCCTTTTGGTTAGCTACCTTTCCTTAGAGACTCTCTCATTCACCCAAAATGTTCTCTCTCTTTTTTTTCTTCTTATATTTCTCTCAAGCGTCTTACTAGATTTTGCTCTCTCTCAGTTTAAGTTGGTACCTTAATGATTGATGAGTTCTTCTTATCCTCAATTGTTTTTTTAATCCATGAGTTGAACAAAGCTTGAGTTTTAGCTTCCAAAATTATACTGTAAATTCCTGTATGTGACACAACAAAATCATAATTCTATTGGGGTTGCAACTTCTAAAAAATCTCACCAGGTGGTAGAATGTTGCTATCAAGGAAAAGGGAAAGAGAAAATAATATGAGAGAGGAAGGGAAAGATTGGGGGTGTTATGAGAAAGAAAGGAGAAGGGTTGGGGTGTAGGAAAGTCAGAAGGATAGTAAGGTAATTTGCTCAAGACTAATAGTGAGAATAACAATTGTGGTAATGAAAATAGTAACTCTCCTACATTGGATAATGAATCTCCAAGGTGAGGTGGGGATATGAACCTAAAAATCCATAATAATATTTCGTCAAGAGCTAAGTAAGAATCTCAAAATCGAAGAATCTCAAAATCAGAGGTCATTTAAACACTATATCAAAGTCAAAATCAGAAGTCATTTAAACATTATATCAAAGTCAAAATCTTAAGGCATCATGAATGAGTTTTTACTATTTTTTCTAGATGACGAATGAGTTTTTACTACTTATATGCTCATTGATTTTCTCACTTCATCTAGTATACTTGAGATTTTTTTTCCCTTCGTACTTGATCTCTCAATAGATATACCCTTAATTTTATGCTCAAAAGTGGGTCTATTTTTGTACTATACATAGTGGCTCAATCGTACCTTAAAGGTTACCAAACTGGCCAGGACCACAATTATAGATGTTGATATCAGCTCAAGCCCATGAATTGACCTTGGACACTACAAACACAACACGAACATGAGGTTTGAGGAAAAACTAGAATAATCTTATATCATCCTTACCAGTTATTTTATATAAAAAAATGAATATATTTATTTTCCCGAAAACAAAAAAAAATCAATACCATCCTATTTATTCATATTCAATTACCAAAAAAAAAAAATTAGTAAGAAAATCTAACAAGATTTATAACTATTGAAATGATATTTTTTAATTCCCATCCTCTCTCTTTAAGAAAAGTTGAACAAAATAAGTGGCGTCATTAATGAGAAGGCTCATTTCACATTGCGTATCATGAAAAAATCCATGTAATAAATATTTGGACTAGGGAACCCTAGCCTTTTAATTTAGGAAGGCAAGGAGACAACATGAAACAAACGTCTTCCCAGCACGTTAGATATATGCAGGTACACGTGGGGACTTATACGGTGATTGCTTTTAAGGAGACTGTGACCACTAGTGGACCGGCCGTCGGAGAAGTTAAGTTGATATATATATAGGAAGCCCTAAAGAAAGAAAGTGGAAAAACAAGATAAGAAATCATGGGGATCGATGGGGTAGTGTATGCAGTAATCGAGGTTTTAAATTCGTACACAGTCATGTGTGTGTGTACAAGATAAGAAATCGTGGGGATGGGTAGTGTATGCAGTGAAGTTCTGTATAAATAGCTAGATATTAAGATATAGATATAGACAAATATCTAAGAATAACTTTTGATATATGTTTTCTTTTAAAAAAAATTATAAGATTCAATTAATTAATTAATTTTGTAAAAAATACAAAAAAAAAATAGTTAGTTTCTTTAGTAGCATTGAATTAACTAAACATAAGTTTTAATTATTCTAGAAATATAAAAAATAATTTTAACTAATTTTAATATTTAGCCAAAATAATTGTTTAATAATATCCAAGAAATGTTATTCCCATGTTATATTCTCAAGAAAAAAATATATTTTTTGGACTAAAAGAAATTGTCAATGAAACAAACATCCCCTTAGACATCCAAGGAGTATAAGATATAGATTAATGTGTTCCATTTATTATTTATTCAATCCATAAAATGAATCATAATTAAGGGTACGTTTTTTTTTTTTGAAAAAATAATTAATGCATCAACCCAAAAAAAAATAATGATTGAAGATATTTTTATCAAAAAATAATTAATACAAGAAACGTTATGAATTAAATCTTATAATAAAGACTCAAAGGAAAATTGAATTTCAACCGTGAAACGGTTAAATATTTTGATATTATCGTAATGACCATATGCATACCAAATTTTAGATAAACCAAATATTTGTAGTTAGCTAATCTTATATAGACAACATTTAATTATATTCTAGAAAAGTATATTATATGTTAATTTGAATTTATTTAATGACGAAGTATTAAGTAGTGTTTTAACTTACCAATATATGTTATTGATTTTGTGTGAAATTGAACTTAGATTTCTTAAGCAATATGGGGACTTAATTATTGTCTTAGCCTTTCCATTTATTGGTGTTCTATTTTTTTAGTCCCGAATTTAAATTTTATTTTTTAGTTTCTAATTTTTTAAAATTATTTTTAATATTTTCTATGATAGCTTGATAACTTGAGGTGGTTTTTAGTTGTCATAATTTTATTCTTTAATTTTTAATCACAAGAATTAGTATTTTAAAACTATCACAAAGTTTCAATTTATTAGATGAGGGACTAAAAAGTATAATTTTTAAAATTCAAAGACAAAAAAAAAATAAATTTTAGGGACTAAAAAAATAAAATTCCTAAATTAAAGGATTAAAATAATAATTAAGTTCACTAAAAATGATTAGTCAAGTTTCTTTGACAAATTAATTTTTTAATGAATACTTTGCACCTATCAAATGGTGACAAAACAAAAATAGTTAGTTTTCAAACTTAATAACAATGTGTAAACATGATGTGTTTATTCAAAACTTTTAATTTAGTAGTTGAATAATTGAAATATATATAAACAAATTTTGGTAATGACTAATATGCGTCACAGAATTTGAAAATCATCTTTTAGTGTGATCTCATCTCCCATTAATTATATTTTTCATCCACAAAATTTAATCTTGTTTAAAGTATTGGGGTCCAATTCTATTATAGAACCAATAACATGTTAGGTAGAGATTCTATATATATAAAAAAAAGGTGTTGGTCAGAGATTGTATTGATAACATTTATCTTTTTTTTTATGATGCAGAAATGAATGTGGAGAAAAGAATGGATTTAATCAAAATAGGGCTTGGATATGGTATTAAGGAGAAAAATGTGTGTTCATGACTCGAATTGTCCTACTGACTAGTCCTAGCTTAAAGTTAATTTTGAAATGTTCAGTTTAGAAATAATTAGACCAAATATATTTTAAGATGTGTATTTTGAGTCATCCTAACTTGATCCAAAGTCCAATGTTCTTTTTGAAAAAGTACATTTTTTAAATAACTATATATTAGTAATACAATTTCTTCACTTAATAGATAATAGTTTATATAATATTATATTTATAGGATTTTTCTAGAAATCTACCTTAATTGTAGTTATTTAATTTTACAATTTAGCTATAATGTTATTATTAGCCTAAAAATGTTAATATTGATATGTTATATCCACAAATTAAACTAATTTGATCTTGACATAAATATTCTGGTCTTAGTTAGGTCGAATTCAAATTTAAATAAACGACTCTAACAAAATTAAAGTTAGATACAGACAAAATGAAAACCATCCTAATTAAAAAAAAATGTATATGATCTTGAGAAAGATAAAAATAAGCCCATCCTAACTCATTTCCCAAATACCTTTATGAAGAAATGTCATCAAGAAAGTATGTTATTTTGAGTGGGAAAGAATCCAGGATTCCAGGTCTATAAATTTAAACTTCAAAATATTACAGCAAGAAGAGTTTGTAATACGTGTCATGCAAAATAAATCAATATCATTTTTTTATAGGCATCAATATCATTTTGTAATTTTATATATAATGTGCCCTTTATACTTCAATCAGTTTAATAATACTCTTTTTTTGTGTAATTATAAATTTCAAATATTTGTAATTTTTATTCTATAGACTTCCCATTTTTATATGCGCCCCATAACTATTTGTCTTTGTTCAACTTAACAAACTACACTCAGTACCAAATTTTTTGACATGATTAAACACTGGGCATATGTTGAAATTAATGATGCTTTAGCTATTCCAAATCAAGTTTAACAATAAGACGAAGTTATTTAATTCATAATTTAGCTATTCCAAATCAAGTTTAGTTTTTATTCAAATGGTTGATTAATTCTAATATTTTATTAATTAAATTGAGTGAAATAATGACATGATTGAAATTCTTTGTGATCTATATGTATCGAGGATTATTAGTCTCATGGATTCCATGTGAAAATACCTTGCTTCTAGCATAACAAGAAAAAGTGGAATTATTTTCTAGACACCTACTGACCGTAATCAATTGTCCTTAATATACTTTTAGCTAATTTTCAGCTATAAATATGAGTATATAAATTTCTGAGTTTTCAGGTGCCTGTCTATACTATAGTCGATAAGAAGAAATGGTTCCTCATTTTAAAAAGAAATCCGGATTTTTTTTTTAGTTTTTAACAACTACACTAATTAAATTTGATGAACATAAAACATGCATGATGCAAATCACTCGAACTTTCTACCAATAGACGGACTACAATTGGGTATGGGTCTTCTGATTCTGATATATTTATATTTTTAATTAGTATCATTTTATGACGTTAAATTTTATATTTACTTTCTTATATAGATGTTCATAAATTTTACTTATTTAATATTTATGAAATAATCGATAACCTAAATTTCATAAATAATTAAAGAATTATCGTGGAAAGATTCATAAATATTCATTATTTGCCTTAATTAATCAGTATGAATTCCAGAACGTAAAAAGCTAACGGCAATCCCCGGGTATCCCCCACACGCGTACCTGCAGGTACTTACTAGTCATAACTCATGTGTAATGTTAACATGTGTGGGGGAAAAGTTGTTTTATATTATTGTTTTTTCCACCTCCCAAAATTAAAGGTAATTGGATACCCTCCGAATGTATAAATAATAGCAAGTATGATATCTGAATATTTTAAAAGTTGCTCATACTTTTTATTCTATTTTACTAATTAAATTTATAAGTTTTCAGAATCAAAATTGCTACTGTTAAAAATAAATTGCAATGATTTTGATCCCGCCGAAAAAGGTTATTGGTTCTTTGGTCCAAATTTATCACAGGGATTTTGACAATTAGTAATAGCAAGGAGAAATATTATGGGGACGTTGAAGCTATTGGGATTAACGATTTGACCATTCTTCAAAATATTTGCAATTAGACTTTTTCTCCTTTTGGTTTACGAGGAGGGATGGCACTTCATTTAATTTTAAAGCAAGAAGAGCCTATAGCACAAAAAACACTTTTAAGGACTCACTTTTCACTTTAAGAAAACAAGTGAAGATACAAACTTGCAGCTTATTAGATATATATCAATTGATGCATTAATTTCTACGTAATGGATTAATTTTTGGAGTTGTTATTTTGCAATTAGGCTATGGAAAACAGTCATTTATTCACAATTATTGTTATTGGCGTATCCCATAATTGACCATAAGATAGTTCTCATTACCAAAAAAGCCATTTACCGTTTTCACCTTCAGTCAACTTTATATATAGACCCATCAAGATATTATATCGCCTGTTAGTATTTCTTAGAAGTATTAAAATAAAAAATAGAAATATACAAGTTTTATTTTATGTTTGATACACTAATTTAAAATTAAAATAGAATTAAATTAGAGATTAATTAAATAGAGACTAATTAAACTTCTTTTTAGTAGTGTTTGGGATACCTTTTAGTTTAATAAATGTAAATAAAAGGAACAAAACTAAGCTTCTATATACTCCGTTCATGTGCCAAATGTTAGTTGAATTTGCAAATAATTGATTTTATTTTGTGAATTAGGATATTTCTTGGTTTGGATAAGAAACTAATGATGAATCTCTCGGGATACGTATTGAAATTATGTATGAAGATTATTTCTCTCACTCCAACATATGTATTTCTATACACACAAAATGGAGATCCAATTACTGATCATGTGCTTAATATCAAGTTATTTGTGAATCATACTATACCATGTTGGTATTTTGTAGATAATTGATAAATAGTTCTTATCATTATCCGTATACATATGGTGCATATGTAACAACAGATGTAGATATGTAAATGTACACTACTTCTAAAGGTTCATGATGAATGATTCATTGTATACAGTGGTCCAACACTAATATCACGGGTTGGCCAGAACAAATAACCGAAAATGGTGTGGGGGCAATGTCACATGTAATAGGTCAGGTTCAAACTTGACCCTTTAAATGGGTCCACGCAAAACCGCTGAGGTTCTCTAATAAGATAGATTGCCAAGATCAAACAAAAGCATGTTGTGGCCTCCGAATTTGAAAATATAAATATATGTCATATATGTTCTACTCGGGCACAGATTCATGTATATATATTTATACACATTAATATATATGACTTTACATTCAAACTAAAGACTCGATCATCAAGATGCAAGGTCATTTTATTTTAGTAATACAATTTGATGATAGTCAATAATATAAAGTGTCTGATAAAACTAAGTAAGGGAGAACATGGAGCCCACGGTGGCCTTTTTGCTTTGGTCTTAAAAACCAAACCCTACCCAGAATAGAGGATATCATGACAATAAAAAAAATTAACATGGACATGCAAACGACACATAAAATTAAAGCTCTATAATTAATAGTAATTATTAGAATATTATTATATATTACATAAGTAAGCTCCTAATAATGGCTGCTTGGGCACTGTTGGAGTCGGTGGTGGCCAAAAGTTGTGACAACCGGTCACTTAGATCATCAACCTCTCTGTGCAAGCTTTTGATGTAGTTGCAAGTCTCTTGCAACACCTTGGAAGCTGAAACCTACAACAACAACGAAATTAAAATAATTTTAAAATATTTGCCACATTTTGCATTTAATGGCACAAAAGTATAGTCAATGATGGCAAGAGGGAATATCCAAGTCCCACAACCTTACAAGTTGTGGGTAAAAAAAATTAAAGGGAGGGCACAAGCGTGACTTATCTAGCAAGGCCAACCAAAGCCACAGAAAATCTGTGTTTTTGTGTCTTGTGCATGTGACTTGTTCGTGTGAGAGAGGTATAGTGAAAGAGATGGGAACTAAAATTAAAGAAGCAAAATTGTTATTATTATTATTATCATTAGGAAAATTAATGTTCAACATTATTATTACTTTGACAACAACATTAACCAAGATATATATTGATGTAAACAAGAGAAAGAGAGAGAAAATATTAAAAAATCAATAAATATGATAAATAATGTGATATAAAAAATAAAAATGAGATGAATAATAATAATAATAATAATAATAATAATAATAATAATAATAATAATAATAATAATAATAATAATAATAATAATAATAATAATAATAATAATTAGTAGTAGTGGTAGTACCTTGTCAGAACGTCTTGCGCGTAGCTCAGGGATCAGTTGTTGTAACTTTGAGATGAGATCAGTGATCTGAGCATCAGTGATCTCAGTGGAAACACCCGATTGTCTCGAACGAGATCTTCTGCTAGACATTGTTTGTTGTTAATTAAATTTAAAATGGTCTCTGATGAGTGTGTCAGAAATATATTTTGCTGTTGATTTGTTCAAGGTAACTGAAAGATAACTACTAAGCTACTAGAGCCTATATAGAAAAGAAGTTGGAATATTTGTCAGAGAAATTAAAGAAAACCAAGTATAGCTTAGCTAGGTAGCTAGGTAGCTAGGTAGCTATAAAATTGAGGAATATTCAAAAGAGAGAAGTGCTGATGTTTATGTTTTTGAGAGAGGAGAATGAATGAACTAGGAAGAGAGAGAGATAAAGGTAGTGGTAGAGGCCATGAGCATGAGAGAAAGCTTATTGAGAGAGTTGAGAGAATGTGCCAGTCTAGTGGGTGTTGGAAGTTGAAGAGGACAAGTGCATGGGAAAGGCATTGGGCTGGGGATGTTGTTAAATAGGGCATTTGTGTGTGAAAGAGAATGAGAGAGAAAATGAGAGAATGAGAGAGAGAGAGAGAGTCAAGTAGATGAAATAGTAGGAATGGGAGAGAATTGAATGAGATACGCCATACTGTCTTT
The DNA here is from genome assembly GCF_000004515.6 of Glycine max. NCBI lineage: Eukaryota > Viridiplantae > Streptophyta > Magnoliopsida > Fabales > Fabaceae > Glycine > Glycine max. The sequence continues at coordinate 41,028,948 of NC_038244.2, forward strand.
TGTGCTTATGTCCCCAAACTGGGGTTAGAGTTGAAGTGGAAGGTGGGTTAAGGGAAGTGTGCTTGTTCACCCAACTACGCGGGTCCTCTCTGTGTCAGTCTCACCACACAACCCCATGTTATGTTATTACTCCCTTGTCATTTTAATCATTTCCAATTTCCTTTTCTTTTCCCTTTCTAACTTAACTTCCAACTTAAAAATTAATTAATTACTCGTGCATATGATATGAATCACAGTTTCAGTTTAGGGTCAATTTTTCTGTTCATATAAAATAGAACACGGGTAAAAGAGATTTAGAATGACTCTGCATATTATTAAATTATTTGAGTTAGACCTTATTTTATGTTCAATTTAGAAGGACACTTGGGAGAGCATTTTAATAGACAAGTATGTATTGTTGGTATAAACATTTTTTTATATATATATTATCATTAATATGAGAAGTATAAGGTTGATTTAATAATGAAGGATAACTAATAATTAACATTCATCGATTAAAAAATATTATTACTAATATGGTGTGATATAGGGTGAGTTTATTTAAACTTACAAAAAATAACTTTAAAATAATTATTTTTATGTAAATATTTTTTAAAAAAGCAAATAGGGTTAGCTTCTTAAAATAAATAGAAAATTATTTTTTAAGCTGAAAAAAATTTAGACAAACATATTAAATTAATTATTTTATTAAAATAAGTTTTTTTAAAAAAATAAGTTTAAATAAAGTAGTACATGATTAGTAGATAATTTTATTTTTGAAAGTTTAAGTATGTAATTAAGATGTGATTTTCAAGTTTATGTATATGAAATAATCTATTAAAAAAGTCAGTATGTTAAATGGATTTTAGTATATTGAAAAATTAGTTTTTGACTTATAGCGAAATATGTCCTAGGTTCACTCAAAAAGATTTTTTTATATTATCAATTTAATTAGAAAATGTCCTTAGTATAAATTTTAAAGTATTATTATAAAAATAAATAAATTTATCGAAAATAGGGATTTGTGGTTAGATCAGTGTAAAGTATTTTAATACGTATTACTTACTGACTGCATGTGGGTTTTTTCTTATGATTACTTTCTTAATTGGCTTTTTCGTTAAATTAAGAATTAATTGATAACGACAGGAAAGTTTTGGGGGGAGTTAACGTTTTATTATTGCATAAACTACCAGTAGATAACTAACTTGCCCTCTCAAAAAAAAAAAAAAAACTAATTTGCATGTTTAGACAACATCCAAACAAAAATCTTTAAGATTTATGGATAATCATTGTTGGAAGTAAGAAACAAATTCAAGAAAAGGAAGGTAAGGGTTTTTAAGAAATACATGCTGGTCCCTAGGTAGATTAATCGAAAACTTGTAGTACGTAAGTGATGATAGTGAAGCATGATGCAAGAGGGTGGCTTGGACCTGATATCCATCGGAAAGGGTAGAAAAGGGAGAGCATTTGAAAGTGAGTTTAGGTAGATATGGATGAGAATGCCAAGAGCAATGTGCAACTTTCTTTCAAATTAAGCATGATAGTTACTTTTGAAATTTCCAAATCCTTTTTGGTACAAACCATAAATATCTTCAATGAGAGATAATAGTATATAATATTGCTTGAACCGTGCCCAAATTAGGTAAGACTATTTATGAGAGAAAAAACTTTCTTATATCAAATATTTAATATAATTATATATCTATGATTGAGACTGAAATCTAAAATTTAAATTCAAAATTATTGATTAAGATACAATAATTCTTGTAACATTTGATCCACCAGTTTATAGTTTGAAATTTCTAAAAATTGTTATTTTTCATCCGGAAAAATGTATGCATCATTAATGAAAGAGAAAAATAAGAAGATTTTGAAAGAGAAAATTGTTTGTAGCTATATTCATGTGGCTGTGGTTCCAATCACATGGTCCATATAATATTATCTTCCAGAAAAGATTGTGCAAATTAGTTACAATTGTTTACAATGCACTGGTATTTTCGTTTTGAAACAATGACATATAAAATTTACTCTTTATATGTGGATAAATAACTAGTAATTATGTCACACGTTGCGCATTTTCATAAATAAGGGTAAAATACTTTAGGTGCCATAGAATAATTAAATTGGCATTGATAGATAAGAAATAAAAAAAATAGATTCAAATTAATCAGTGATTCCAGTAAAAAAAAATTAATCAGTGATTTTTACCAAAAAAATTAATCAGTGATTAGATTAAAAAATTAACAGTAATAAAAAAGACAAAATAGGCTATTTTACTGATTACTGAATATGCCAATCTAATTCTGCTCACTAATTTATGCAATAAATTCAAATCAAATGTGACCAACAATAATTACTCTATTGAATAAAAAAGTAAAATACATATTCAATTTTTTATTAAGAAAAACAACAATTAAATTTCATAAAATATAGCGTGCGTAATTAAGGGTTTTTTTCTCTCTCGAGAATTTGGCAGCTGGCTCCTGTGTATGCGTATCACAGATTTTCCTTAAATCAAAATTTCCATGTTTTTTTAAAGAGAAACAAGAATTGTCTATAAAAAAAATAGCATACAAGAAAAAGAAAATATTATCGTAAAATGTAGGAATGAAACTGAAAGTAAATTAAATTGTGAGAATATTAGTTGGACATGAATAAAATTTGCGAAATTAGAAAAAAATTTAAGTAGGTAACAAGAATGATCAATAGGAAAATAGTGAAATAATATTAGTAATATATATATATATGAATCAATTAAATAAGCCGTGAAACAAACGCCCCAAACAATATTATACAATAGTCTCATTATAATTTATTATATATATGCTAAATTTATTGATTTTTATAATAATTATCTTAAAAATTATATAAACGATTATTTGTTGTTACATTAAATTTTAACTTCAAATTTCATAAAGGTAATAATTTTTTTTAAAAATTTAACTTAATTGAATACATGAAAAGAAGCATACCTGGCCCACATAACAGGTAGTGTATCTAAAAAACACAAGGATATCTAAAAAATCAAGCTTTGAACAAGTTCCGATCATATCTCAAAGAAGAAATGAGGACCATTAGTTGCAGTCACCGTAGAAAGTTAAGCTAAACTCAACATTCGGTATTTTCTTTTAACCATGTCCAGAGAGAAAGCTTCGCGTACAGAATATACGTGCAATTAATTTCCGCTTCCTGTTTTAATTATGCGGTATTGTCTGTTTTCAAGCTTAAAAACATATCTAATTTAATGCTTAAAGTTTTTTTTAAACTGAGGTATCCTCTTTTAGTTAATGATTAATATTTTATGCATGAGATGTAAGCAGGTTTTGTACAATCCGCGAGTCCACCCAACTCAACCTAATAATCTAATTAGGTTTTTATGGATTAAATTAATTATTGGGTTGAGTTGAATTTATTAATTTAATGAATTTAATTAAAATTGGGTTAAGTAACTGGTTCAGAGTTATAAATTCAATTAAATCCAATCCAAACTAAATATAAAAAAAATATTACGCATATTTTTTTAAAGGAAAAATACTATGAATATTATGAGTTGTTAAATTGATTACATGTTTGTGTTTTATAATTATGATTAATTACTTAAATAGTCTATATAACAAAGTCAAGTGGGTTTAATTTAAAGAATTATTTTTGTTCAGTTGAATTGCAAAATATAAAAAGGATAACTTATGAACATAAAAGAAAACAATAAAAATTGAAACTTTTTTTAAAAAAATATTTCTTATGATTTTTATGGTCAAATTTATTTAAAGAAATAAGAGTCGCTGGAGAGGTTTTAACAATTTAATCAAAATCTAACTTTAATGCATGATCTTAGTTTTTGAAGACATTTAGGGATGTATTAGATTAGAATTTTGAATAACTTTAAAACACTTTTTTATATAAAAAAAGTTTTGGTATTCAATCAAAACTTTTAAATGAGTATTATGGTATTTAATTAAGATTTTTTAAAATTTATAAAAAGTTATCTAATATAAAAAAAATATGTAAATTTTGATCATTTTTTTTAATATGAATTTAGATAGATTTCATGTGATTTTTTTAAATAAAAAACATAAATACCAAATTCATCAAATAATTCCTAAAAAACTCTTTGAGACTTTCTTATATTTTTTTTCTATTGGTTGTCAAACTTTTCTTTTTCCCATAATACATAATTTCTTTCTCTCTTCCTTAAAGTGATATAGACATTCATGTATAGTAATTCTTAACTTTCTTCTCATTATGATAAATTTCCAATTGAATCTATACACAAATCCTGCCTTGCCTTGACCACAATATCAACAATGACAATATAAATTTCCAGTTTATTTACTCTTGAGTAGAGGATTTTTTGCAATGCATCTCCCCAATTTGTCTACATCTTTTGTTGGGAATTTTTGCAGCAACATGATATGAAATATGTAAGTCACTCCTGCATATTCATTTTGATGGCAAGTAATTATTTCTTGTGCCATCACAGAAAGTCATACAGGGGAACATTGAAAACATTATCAAAACGGAATCTTACATGAAAAAATTTGAGGACATTGAAGGTTCGTTGGGTTTTGGGAATCAAAGAAGGACTTGCCGGCATGGGTAAGTGTATTAGAGATTTAGAGCTTACTGAACCTATTGTTCAAATTCAAGAGCAACACGATGCATGGAGGACTAGTATGGGAGAACATGAAACTAGGATCAACTAGCTATTATGAAAAAAATTATATTAAATTTATTTTTCTTTATTTTAGACATAATTATTGTTCACATCACTTTTTGTAATTTTGAATGTTTTTTAAAAGTTTATAAATTCTTTCCAATCTTATAAATCATATTTTTTTTTCTAATCTTTTAAATTCTTACTATATAAATTAATTAAAAATCAAATTATAAATTTTAATCATAAAAGTTATTTAAAAAAATAATAAATCATAATATTTTTACACAATCCTTTAAAATTCACATGATTTTTTTTCACATCTTTTAAAATCTCAACCCAATACATCCCTTAATTGTTTTCTTAATGGATGAAACTTATAGAATAATATTAAATATTTAATTTATTTTTGCAATGTACTAAAAGAAGTTTATTAAAATTAAAACCATTAAAATCTTATTTGTGATGTACTATGTTACAATATAGATTAAGTAATTCTGCAATGATTTTTAAATGATTTTTTATTATAAACAGATTATTAATAAATTTTGTAACAACAAAAATGTAAAAATGATAATATTTAAATAATTACGAGGACATGTTTTTTTTTTTTTGCCAAGAGCAACAAAAATCTCTGGACTAACCTTGTCAGGCTATTGCATCGAAGTCTCATTGTGGAAAATTTATTAAAATAATAATTTTTAATTTAATAATATTTTTCACACAAAAATATATACATTGTTACTTTAATAATAACTTACATCGTTAAAAAAATAATAAGTCATAATATTTTTAATTTAATAATAATTTTTTAATAATACATATTTTTTAAAGAACAAAAAATAAAATAAAATTAATTTAAAAAGATTAAAATAAAAAAAAATTACAAAAACAAAAACTAGAAAACACTAAATTATAAAGACTAAAGAGTATTTAACTATGTATTATATAGTATAAAGGAAAATTTATGTCTTAAAACTTCATGTAACATGTTATCATTATTTATTTCAAGCGCAATCTATAATAAAGGAAAATTCATGTCTCATAATTCCAAGCACAATCTATAATAAACTATTTATATATGTTTTTGTTTCAGTTGGATTTAGTTTGCTTTTTCAATACAATAGTTTAACTTTTGCTTTTAGTTTACTCATTTTGTCTTTCTTAAACAATGCTTTCTTTTAAACCTTATATATCCAACAAATCGTAAATAGTTCTATCCTTTTGTTATCTTCTATAATGAGTTTTTTTTTTTTGTCTGTATTTGATTACTAAATGATAATTTCGAGTCAAAGTTTTCTATGCTTTAGAATTTAAGACTATAGTCATGCTTAGGATTATATATAATTAACTATAAAAAAATTCATTTTGTTCCTTGTATTATGGAATGAAGTGATATCTTATTTTATTCTATTCAATCCCCTTCCCTCTTCATTTTTTAACCTTAAAATAGTGTTTTGCAAAATATCAATACCACATTAATTTGCCACTCTTTCGTTATTTTTTGTCACTGATAATATAAATGTTCTTAATTTTATACTTCCTCTCGTCTTTTTTATAAAAAACAAATTATAATATATTTTAAATTATAACTTATTTATTATAATAAAGACTAAAGATAATATATATATTATTGAAGAAATGAAATATTAATTCAAGAAAAATTTTCATACAAGCTAGGATTCAATTAGTTTTGAACTATTTAGTCTTAAATTGAAATAAAACAAAAAAAAAATATTCTTTTAAAGAGGATGCTTCTTTTGTTGATGGTCTAAAAGTATATAAATA
>NC_038244.2:41036706-41109964 GCF_000004515.6 Glycine max
TAATTATATTAACATTCATCAATTTATGTGGAAGGAACATCAAATTTTATATATAAACAAATAGTAGATTATACTTTCTTTTTTTTTGAGTTATATAAATCTTACCCGATCTTCTCTCTTACATTAAAACTATTCATCCTTATAAATATGATTAAATATTATTAATATATTTCTATGATATTTTATTAAATATCGTATATAATCTATGTCATTAAAATCAACATCTGATAAAATGTTATGAGAAGATATTAGTAATATTTATAATTACTTAGTGATATTTTTTAAATGTTATTAAAAAAATTAGTAATATTTTTATTTAATGTTAGACAAAAATGTTATTAAAAGTCATATGTGTAATGTATAGTAGTGAGTGCATGTATTCATGAGACAAATTATTATTTAGAAATTAATATTTATATAATTATAGGCATTTATGAAACTAGTGTATATATATATATTTTATAACCCATAATTATAGGCATTTAAGCATATTCATGAAATCCCATGGATGGATCTCGACAACTTTATTATGGACTTCAAATAGAGAGTTCTTCATAATTATACATTAACATCAAATTTTATATATAAAAAAAAGTAGATTATACTTTCTTTTTCTGAGTTATATAAATCTTACACGGTCTTCTCTATTATATTAAAACTAGTGCATGTATTCATGAGACAAATTATGAATTAGAAATTAATATTTATATTGTTTTAGAGATATTTAAATTTAATTGTTGAAAATAACACCATGTTATATAAAAACCCAGATATAAAAAATCTTATGTTATTTACTATAAATAAGCTATTCTCAAGAATGAGCTAGTATGGCGTAACCATGGGCTAAAAAAGATATTAAGGTGTGAAAAAGGATCGATGTCGGATTTATATCGAAATCCAACTCCCAGGAAATTGGAAACCCAATGACAAGAGCAACTTCATATAGAGTCCAAAATAAAGAAGTCTCTTAAAATATCATTTGACAAGCATGAAATGTCCTCCCAATAATAATTAGACTTTATTAGGAAAATTAAGAATATATTATATTTTTTCCTTTTTAAATAAAGATACCATACATTTACACATATTCATAGAATTAATTAGGAAGACATTAATTAGTGATATTAAAAATATATAGATAAATCATATGTCACAATTCAATTTAATTCAATTCTTATGATTAGTCCTAGATTTAGCATATGTTTAAAAAGTTCACTCACTCTTTACTCAACGATATGGATGATATGTTTCTCTGTTTTTTTTTAATCACAAATTCATAATTTATCAAAACATTTCTATAGTAAATGTTCCTATTTGTGACAAATGTGAAATATCTTAAATACATTAAAATAGATATTTGAATATAGTGTGTATGTAAACTTAAAACTTTTTTAACAAAGATCATTGTTTTCTTAAAGAAGATTTAACAAAGGACTTTGAAAACAAGATCAAATAGAGATCCTCCAACACTGGAAATCAAAAGTTTCACGGAAACTAAATTTTAATAAGTATCATCCAACTACTTAAAAATAGTTTCCCAAACATAGTTTTTTGACAAACTTATGTGTCCAAGACGTGTAAAAATAAACAAAAGAGAAAACAAGTATAAGTTGAAGTAGAAATCATAATAAGCTTTGGTAAGCAAATAGTAACTCTCTAAGTTCAAAAGCTTCCAGTAAATTTAGCACTTTTAACACTGTAATTTTTAGAATATTTCGTTATTTATTACAAATCAGAATGCTTCAGAAAAATCGTTGTTGTGGAATCAACATCTTCAAAAGTTGTTACGTGACAACTTGAGGTGAAGAGAGAAACACAACAATAGTATTGTCATTTTCTGCATAGCAAATTCCCTCTCTCCACTATTTGTATTGTGGAGACTTGGCATATAATATTTTTCTTTTGTGCCCGCTTTGATACACATTTAAAATTCAAATTTTAACAATTTCAAATAACAAGAGGAATATACAAATATTTTAGATATTCTAGAACATGTTAACCTCAATATGTGCACATATGTACAAATTCATCATTGGGCATTCAAAATATACATTAGTTACGTGGCAGGAGATATGTGAGCAGATTCTATCAAAACGGGGAAGAAGTATTGGAATCAATATTAATATATCTTAAGGGAATTGCCAAAAACTTCTTTTGTTTTGGCAAAGGAAATTTAATGTTTCTCGAGAGTACTCAAGTGCAAATATTGTTGAATATGAAGTCGTATGTTCCAACAGATATGCCAAGAGATATGAATGTAAGAAAGTCTAAGGATATCTAATTATTTTTACAGAGGAGTTAGATCATGACAATAAAGCAATAAAAGTGTATTGCTTTAAGCTCCATATAAGCAAAATTAAGAAAGTTTTGTTCTTTATTGTGACAGATAAAATGTTATTCATATCGGCAAGAACTCAACATTCCATTCACGAAGAGAACCAATGGAGAGTACAAGCAAAGTGAGAAACAAATCTTCACATTTAGATGGAAATTTGTGTGTGGTGAGAGAGAGAGAGATTCTTGGAGAGAAATTTGAAGATACAATGTTATTGTATTTTGCCTATAAAAAAACAATATTATGGTTTTTTTTTTTCCATAATTTGTTACAGTAGAAGTTTAAGAGACTTATGGGTTCCGTAATTTTTTTTGTTAATATTGAGAACGCTCTCCATGTTAAAAAAATGTTTATTATTCTACGTTTCTTCTTAGCGACCATTTTGACTTCACAGAGAAGAGAAAATTATGGTGACATTTTCCACAATTACATTCGCTGAGTCAATTGTATGTCATCGTCCTAAGCAAATCAATTAAGGTTTCTACCTCACGTTGATTACTTGAAACGGTGCAAGGAGTTGTAAATTTAACCATTTAACTTTTATAATTTTATAAATTTTATTCTTTATTTTTTTTTTCAAATTTTACTATCTAAATTTTAAATTTTTTGTATATTTTATCATCATTGATATATCACAATTCTTTTTAAAGAAAAAAAACTATATCATTTTATTACAAATGTAATGGTAAAATGTTCAAAATTGAAAATTGGAGTGATAAAATTTACAAAATAGTACAAGTTTGATGGAAAATTACAATTAACCTCTTTATATATAATAACAAGCCAAAACGTGTGAGAGACAGTTTTATTTGACAAGGGTTATGTCTTCCAATAAAAAAATACAAGGATGTAGCCTAACAATTGCATGCGTGGCATGTCAGCCCCAGGATGCAGCCGACAGAATGGTTCTCTGTCACATAATCACAACAATTTAACATAAAATCATGTATACAACATGAAACACGAATATAATGTGATAAAGACTCGATGATATGACGAGAGTATAAAAATTGTAGAACACAATTATAATACAAGCATAAAATTAGCATAAATTTATTATAAAAACATATATATATATATATATATATATATATATATATATATATATATATTATTGCCTAAACTAAAATTTGTTCATCCTCCTAAATATCAAAATTTATTTCGGTAAAATTTTAAATACATTTTTTGTTTTCATAAAATTAAAATGAGTTAATTTTTGGTCTAGAAGAAAGGTTTAAACATAAGTTATATACATAATTAATATAAAAATATCATATTTATATTAATTATATACATAATTGATATAAAAAATTATCATTTTATATTCAAATTTATTTAATTATAGAAAAAAAAGACACATTTTAATTTTTTGTAAGGAAAAAAACATACTGAAAATTTTATAAGGATAAATTTTAAATATTTTCATATTTATAATCACAAAAATATATTTTAGTTTATTTTATTTAATTGCCGTGACCAAAACGTCAACCCATATGTTCTTTCTTCATCTTGCTGTGAGTTTTCCTTCCGGTATTAATTATGGATTAGCTTATGCATGCTTTTGTTTCCTATAGCCATTATTGTGCATATGCTTGTTGCGGTGACGCAATTGAAACTTAAGAGCAAAGAATAGAAGGAGTGAGTTGATCTTTATTTCGAAATCTTGCTTTCTGGGTTTCCTTCTAGAATTTATTTTTCTTTCACCTTCCAAGCTTGAGCAAATTTGGTTCGACGCATGAAACACCACACAAAAGTTTGAAGACTTTTGTTTCGTTTTACATGTGATGGTTTGGTTCTGTGTCTTGAAATGTCATGGTCAAGACCATCAATTGGACCGATTTTGAGGGCAACAAGCCATATACAAGAACAGACCCCCTATGGTAAAAAAATGATCAATTTCTACTAAACAAACCCTTTTTAGGCATGTGGGTTTGTTTCCACACTGCTTACGCTTTAATGGGTGTATGGATCACAAAGTCAGCTTAGTCTTGCATTGGTGCATCCACTGATTATGGGGCTCGATGAATGGAATATACCACAAAGAAAAACTTAGCATTGCTTATATTGATGTCATGTGCCCCTTCCTTATGAATTGATCTGTATCATGAAATGTCAAGATCAGTTGTGTTCCTCCCAAATCTTGGCTTTAGTTTTCTCTTTATTTACTACCATGTCAAGTCATTGTCTAATTATGGGAAACAAGACAATGGTTAATAGCTGATATGGATGTCGATTACTAACTAAACTAAGATTATGGATATCCCAATAGTGTAGGAGATTTTTTTTGTTATTATATTTGTATAAATTATAATTATATCTGTATAAATTTTAATTTGCCTTATTTTTTCATTTCTTTTTCTTACATCACATCCTCTTTTATGTTCTTTTTTATGCTTCAATTTTTCCTATATATACATCTCTTACGGGATACCTGTACCTAACAAGTATATAAATATCATTTGTCTAATATGCTAATAAGGAAAAAGCTTTATTCATTAATATCACAAAAGCACACCAGTATGTTGAGAATTTAGAGAAAAGAAAAAAAATGAAAATGAAAGGAATTGAATAGAGTGAAGTTATAGGTAAAATGATAAATACTTTGCATCTTTTGGATAAATAAATAAATAATTTAAATAAAATAATTAAATAACAACAATAAACTTTTATTACTTATTTTTAAGAAACTGCCATATTAGTATTATATTTTAACAATAACACCTAGATGAAATTAAAAGTATTGTCTAAGACATGATAGTATATAATTTATCACCAAATGCATGGATCAACATACAATATTGTTCTAGTGGTCTAGAATTTGAGTTTTGACAGGTTTCCAAATTTGTTTTAGATTTTGATAAACGTAATTTTAAAACATTAAATGATTAAGAAGTTTTTTCATTGAAATGGGTGCATGATGTGAGAAATTAATTTTCAATATAAACCAAACGGGGAGGCTGCTTCACTATAGCATTATATTTGATAATGGTAGTTTTAACCTTGTATGAATTCTGGACCTGTTTAAACTTCCGTTCTAAGCAAAACTTGGGGGAACATGTCTACTCGTGTACATGCATTCAGATTGAAGCACTGATCAAAGTCATGAGCTGTTTGTGAATGGGATTATATTGATGTGATGTGTTATCCGCAGGACAATTGATGGTACTTCTTTCAATGTAGTGGGCTTAGTAGCTAGTATTGATTATTTGGCTGAATAGCTTCATTGGCTTGGTACAAAAAAAATTGATTCTGCTCTTTCTTTGATAATAATGTTTACAATAGGCTCAAAGATTCCTTGTTTTATTCTAGCTTGATTGGAAATGGTGTTGCTGGTATTGACTATTGATGTTAAGGGGTGGTTCCGTTGCTTTGTGACAAGATGGGTTATTTTCTATAGAATGTGGTTGTGGTGCCAACTCTTGTTTACTACGGAGTACGGAGTTGTAGTAACCCTGTTAGGGTTTCTTTTCTGAATGATGGTACTAAGCCAACGAGTTACATTGGGTCATTTCTCTGCTTTACGGTTTCCCATTGGGGTAGTCTTGCTTTGAGGGCACTCTTTCTTGCTGGCTGAAAGTTGAATAGGTAAATTGATGGCCATTAGCTGTTGTTTTTTTTTTCCTTTATTGGGTCAGACTATTTTTTTGGTAAAGTTAGTTTGACACCCTTAAAATGGAAAAGAGAGAAATATATATATATATATATATATATATATATATATATATATATATATAAAGAGAGAGAGATATGTGGATTTCACATTTTTTTTAAGTCTGTCACTTAAGATATCTTCACCAATAAGTTATGAGTCAACCACATAAATAAATTTGACACTACACTTCAACTCAAAAACTTAAGGCATTAAGTCAGTGGATCTTTCCACTTATATGTTTTTCAAATTGTGTATTTCTACCTAATGTGAAACTTCACCTTTATATTTGAACTCTAATAATCATTAAATTTAAAGGTGATTTTCGACTTTCTATAAAGATTAAAAAGTGAGGACTACTACTAATACAATAGTAAAATTGTATTTTGGTGATCGAATGGTCATGGATTCAAATATGAAAACGGTTCACTTTGCATAGCATAAAGTTACATAGAATGATTCTCTCTCATATCTGCGTATAGTGAGGGACCTTTAAACATTGGGATGTATTAGTTTTTATAAACACTAAAAGTGAACAAAAAAGAAATTATTTAAACCTAATAATAAATACCATGAGTAGTATAATACAAAATATGTTGCTGGTGTCCTACTTGAAAGTATTAGGGGCGTTTCTTACTACTTTATTTAAAACAATTCAAAAAAAAAAGTAACACAAAAAGAAGAAAAAATATGGGTGAAAAGTGAATATTAAACATCATAATTATTAATTTTAGGAGGTTTGGATTTATGTTTCTCAGATCTTTGTACTGAATTTAATAACTCTTTAAGCTCTTAGTGCAATATATTTCTTATGTTGATGAAAAATGATAACTTGGTTGATTTTTCCGTTACAGTCATAAAATTTAAGGAGATTGAAAACGTAATTATAAAAATTTTCAAAAAGGTTGAACTAAAGTTGCCTGTATGGGGGGTACTGCGAAGTAGAAAAGCTTTTAATTAGTTAAAATCTTGTTACTTTTTTTCATGTCTTTATTTATTATTTTCCCTTTCATGTCGATTAACCTTAACTCAGTAACATCCAATGAAAATCTTGTTAACTTTAAGTAGGAAGATTATATATGATAGGAAGGCTTATTTTTCTTATAGTCTAAATTTACTTAATTATAAACAGCGAATTTAGACAATTAGCTAATGATGACGAATGTATTCTCATTCTATTTCCCTAAAATTAGCACCACAAACCAAGCCGATGAGGACAAAATATAAAAAGTGTACCAAGCGGGAAAAACTGTTTGATTTCGTTAACGATAGGTAGCACATGTTATGTTTTGTCAAGAAGTAGAACCAAAGAAATGGAATGCTCACGAAACGTTTGGAGACAGTTTTGAACATTGGTAGTTCAAAAACATTAGCAGAAAAGACTGAAAGATGTCCCCATCATATGCCTTTGGGAGTCCCATGTTCATACATGTCACCCCTCTACGATTTTTTTTCATGTGTTAAGTGTGAAATTCTAGCCGCCCCATCTTGTTAGTAGTTACTACATTAATGATTTGAGAATGACAAGTTATTTCTCAACCATTATTTTATTTTCGACCACCGTAATTAGGATATTTAGTTTCGTAATAAAAAATATTTTTACAAACTTTTTTTATTCTTAATTTAAATTAATTATGAAAATATTTTTTTTGATTTTGAACTTAGTCATACTTATTGTTCAGTACTCCTCCTTAAGTATATATTTTACATAAATCCAAATCAAACTTTTTTATACAAGTTTAGTGTGTGTTACTAACCAAGTTACACTCATTTAAGTTTTTTGAAATGCTTTTTTAGTTATTAATACAATTATTTGAATCATTGTTAGACACAAAGGTCCTATATATTACAATTATACCCTTACACAAGTATTGTTAAAGTATAAATGTGAGGTGTAATCTCACATCAGATAAGAATGAGAAGATTGAACACCATATAAGTGGGGATAAAATCTATATACATGAGCCTTAAGGTTTTTAGGTTAAAGTGTGGTGTCAAGTTCATTTATATGGTTGCTCATGTATGACTCATTGGTGTAAATCTAATCTATGTTTACCCCCCTCATATTTCCTAACAATTGGAGTGAGAGTCGATGGTTCAACTTCGTGATCGGTTCGGACGAGTATAATGAAATTGGCGGGGGTCTGGGCGATCATGGTTAAGCTCTAAGGATCATCATTGGATATTCGTGAATTAAAAATGGTTTCTGCTTGAGGAAGAGACTACCATGTGAAAGAGACTCACACTTGAAAGAGAGATTATTGAAATATAAGGGTGAACTAAAGTCTCACATTGAATAGAAATGAAAAAAATAGCATCATATTAATGAAGAAAGACTCATAAATCCGAGTCTTAAGATTTTGGGTTAAGATGTGATATCAAATTTACTAATGTGATTGTTTATGATCCATTGGCATAAATCTCTCCGATTTTATCCCATCGGTTTCACAACAAGTATAACATTATTAAAAAAAAATGCAATTAACTCCCTTATTTGCAGCCCAAAAAAAGAAAATAAATTTCTTTCACTTTCTCGTTCATTCAATCCTTCTCAACCAATTAATCGATTTTTCGTTCTCTTGTGAATATGAACTCAAGTTGATGCCTTTCAAAAAAATAAAAATGAACTCAATCAAGTTGATAATAAGTTGCATGCAGTTCAAATATTTTGCCGGGCACTCTCATAGTGGTCTCTTTCATGAAAAGTATCAAATGCTCCACTAGTTAGAAACTCATGAGCGAAGCTTGATCCAAATAATTGAGGTTACAAGAAGACACAAGTACTAGTGTAGCTTCAGTTTTCTTGCTCCCCTTATAACACCGAGGTACAAGAAGATAGAGGCACATAAAAGGACCCACTTAATTAACCTCACGTCATTCATGTTCCCTAATAGCTTAGCCATTGCTTGATGCGACTTCTGCATTCATTTTGTACCTTAATTAATATGAGTTGAGCATGTCCGTTTGATTTTCTTCACAAGAAACGGAGTCCAATTTCGTTTTCTAAGTGTGCTTAATTTGTATAATGAAAAAGATTACACATTAAAACATATATGATTGATTTAAAAAATGCATGATAGGAATATAAAAAGGAAATGTAAGTCTACGTGTTTCTTACTTAATAAACAAAGAGACAATTATTTGTCATATATGCACAACATGCATCACCTAAAAGCTAAAATAATCATTGTTTTCTTAATTTTGAGTGACTGTAAAACTATCTTCTTTCAATTTATTCCCAGAGAGCGAGAGTGTTGAGCCACTTGAGTGAAAGTTGAGACATCTTTAATCTACAGTTGCAGTTGCAATTTGTTAATAGTATCCATAAAACTATTTTGCTTTGCTCCACGTATTTTCAATTTCCATTTTTAATTTCTTAGTATTTTATATTTATCCCCTAGTATCGAAATGGTATCACAAGCTTAAATATGCTATTTACCGAACGGTTCCAGAAAAAAAAAATGGTTTCAAAACTTCTGTTATGTGTTGACATTTTCGAAATTTAAATAAGAATATATGAATATTATTTATACATCTATATATAAAATATAAACTGTTGTACACTTTTTTAATGTCTCAAGTAATGATAAATTAGTACGTACCTTAACATGTCACAATAAAGAATACAAGGTAAGATTTGAACAAAAAGTCTTATAAAAATTAAATTAGTTCATATCTCAAAATTTCTTGTAAATCACATAAAGACGGTATCCAAAGTGAATTATCATCTTAATTGATTCATCATGCATTATTTTTAAGAGTTTTTAGATTAATTTAAAACACATTCTTATGTATACATCCTCTATACCAAAGTTTTACTCTCCTAACACTCAAGTCTTCCTCCTTCTCTAGACGCTTCCTCCATTGTTACCAGCGCGGCCAATCCTCACCACCACCACACACCCCATCGTCATCTACCAAAACCTAATTGTTGTTACTAATTTAGTGCACCTAAGGAGTTTAGGTTCTTAATTGGAAATAAAATGTTTACCTACCAACGAATTGGGGAGGGACGAGGTTAAAGAAATTAAATGTCAATCACAAAACTAGAAGGGGTTTACAATGGAAATACAATACACTGAGGGAGAGTTAAGGGGATTCTAATACCTATGCATTTTAAGCTATTGAATTGAATTTCATTACAATTACTATTCGTTTTCTTCTTCTTTTATTTCAATTAAACATAAAAAAATCCAAAATAAATAAACTCCCTTAATTTCTAAATCCAAAAAAGTTGACCGCTAAATTATTGATGTGATACTATAATATTTAGTTGTTTTAATTAACTTTTTTGATGATTAAAAATTCAATATTATAGTATTATGTTAATGATTGAACTGTCAACAGTTTCTTATTAATGATCAACATCTTGAAATTGATAATCTAATAAAAATCTTTGATTTTGAACAAAAGGATATTTATTCACTACAACATGATAACTTTACAAGAACAAGAAAGATAAACAAAATATTTTATCTTTTATTAAGATATGTATCAAAAGATGCTCCAACTTGTCTAAGAAAGTACAACAATGTACTTTTATGAATAAAAGGACATTTGTTCTCTACAATGTATAAGAAAAAAGGAAGATAACCAAGATGTTTTATTTTATCAAGGTAACAAGTTGGTAAAAAATAATTAATGTAACATTAAATATTTATCGTTCACTTTTAATCTTTACTGAAACTATGAAGATGAAGATACACCAAACTCATAATGTCCATATTTCGATATACCTATAAATACATGAGATTTGAGGAACAAGAAAACTCTTGGATTACAAACTAAATTTCTAAGCTCTTGCGATCCTTCTTTTATTCTCTAAGAGTCCTTAGACACAACTGGAACTTAATTTATACATTTAAGTGAAAACAATTGAAGACTTGAAGCCTGAAGAGGATTTGGCAAAAAAATACTTGTAAATTGTTCAAGTCAGTATAAATCTTGGTAGGATATCAAGGATCGAAGATAGTCTTAGGTTAAGATGAACTATTATAAAAATTGTGTTTTTATTTTCATCTACAACCTTATTTCTTTTACAACTTTAATTGCGCATTCATAATTGTTTAAAAAGATGTGAGTTTTTTAAATTGTTAAAAGATAGTTACAATTTCCGCTTTAAGCTTGTTCTTAGAAAAGTTTTAAGGATCATCCTACTCTAAGACGATCTAATGATTGCAAAATGATTTGTAAAGAAAATTAAAAGACAATTCAATCTCCTTTTATTTTTCTCTGACTTACAGTTCTTTTAAAAAGGTATGACTTGGGTTGCATTACTTGCTTTAAAAACAAATGCTAACATAATTTTATTAGTGAAAAATTGGGATGTCATATTCAATCTTATCCTCAAAACATAGGATTAACGTAGTGTCATGCTAAAAAAAAATCTATTTAAAAAATAATAATTTTATGTACTGTAAAAAAAGCAAAAATACTCAAGACATCATATCTAACAATATAGGATTGATGAAGCGTTATGTTCGAATCAATCCCTATTTATTTAAAATAAATATTTTTATGCGTTAAAACATTGTAGAAATACTTTTTTTTAAAAGGCACATTGTGGAAATACTTGGGATGTCATATATATCCAACCAAAAATAAAATCAAACCATGTTCCCAACAAGGGAACTACTATTCCCAGTTTCCCGCTACCAATAGTGTTATTAGCACCGCCAATAACGGGGAAATTTCACTTTTATCCACTCACAAAATATTTACACCCCTTCCCCTTAGACTTCTCAGTCTCCCACCCCTATTGACCACCACCGCAATGCAACCCCACCTCTTGTTATTGAATTTGTATTGTTGTTTGAGATGGACAAAAGGTGGCTTTCGGATGGTGATCGAAATTGTTGATGTTCAGTCAACAAGGAAAATATGATTTCGTTGTTGTACAATTAGGACAACAATGAAATCATATTGCTATTGCTTTATTTTTTTCACTCCCAAATAACAACAAAATAATATTTTCATTTTTTTTCATCCCATATAGGTAACAGAAGCATGATTATGTTGTGTTTTTGTCTAAGGAGTAATTTCATAATACAATTAAAAGGCACCCACATTGGTAGTATCATTAGCAATTTCAAAGTGCTGATAGTAACACCCTCCTAGGACCTAGGATTAATAAAGTGTAATAATTGAATTGGGGCTGATGCTAGGTGCATTCAGCATTATTGCTGGTGCACCCAACACTTTAATGGAAAAGACAAAAATAACCCTGGCATTTTTTAAAAACCTTTTGTGCACCCAACCTTCTTTTTTCACGCCTCACCTTCTTCTTCAGCTTCTGTTTCGTCTTCATCATCGCAGCTCCCTTCTTCTTCAGCTTCCTTTTCGTTCTTTAGCATCGCAGCGTCCTTGGTAAGCCCCTGTGTCGTTGTTCTTCAGTCGCATCGCAGCTCCGTTCGTTGTGTGGCGCATCCCGTGGTGTTTTCTTCTTCTTCTTCTTCAGCTCGTCAGCATTGTCGAGGTAAGCCCTCTTCTCCCTCCCTATCGTTTGTGTTTCCATTGTTGGTGGTGTTGTGTAGTGCTTAGGCATTTACTTGATCTGCGTATGCATTTATCTGATCCACAGTAGTGATAAGGTAAGACATAGATGATCCGCAGTAGTGATAGATGATCCGCACAGGTTGAAGTTTAATACGAATCAACTTGATCCGTACGCTACTTACGGATCAACTTGATTCGTAAGAGGCTTGCGAATCAACTTGATCCATATGGTTCTTACAGATCAAGTTGATCCGCAAGAAAAAGCTTGCGGATCAACTTGATCCGTAAGGTTGTTGCGGATCAACTTGATCTGTATGCTTGTTGCGGATCAACTTGATCCGTATGACCCTATTTTAATTTAAAAAAATGAAAAACAGGTTTAAATTGAGGAAATATGACTTTTATTAGGGTTTAGGGTTAGTTTTGAGGGTTTTAGGCTGAAGTAGAATTCGAATGAATAATGAAATAAGTTTCATATTATGCTGTAATTTGTTGATGTTGATATTGCTTTGAAATTTGATTGTGCTACATTTGACTATTGGCATTGTTTGGTTTGTATTGTACTGTTTGAACATGAACATGTTGATATTGGTTTGAAATTTGTTTAGTTTGTATTAGTTTTGACTTCATTGGAAAACCTCAATAAAAAAATTTAGGGCAACGAATGTTTTGATGGTTTATCCCAAAGTTGCAGTTTACTTGAACCTCTTTTAATAGTTTGTATTAGTTTTAAGATACCCAAAGTGCCCGAAGGCTCCTTGTTATGGCAAGGTATGAGATAGGGTCATTGTACACAGTCTTACCCTTGCATTTATCTCCTTATGTGGTTAAAATTGAGTTTACTGATATGAACTAACAGAATTCTCCTTCCCAATTATGGCCTTAACCCCATTCTGTCTCGCAGACTTTAGTTAACTTCCATAGGCCCATCAGCATTTCTCATTCTTTAGGTGTGTATTAATGTAAAAAAAATACTTCCATTTTCCTACCAATCTTCAAATAAAAACAAATCCTAATGACTCCTTCTGTAAATCCAAAGTTCCTTCCAAGGTTTAAGTTTTGTCATGTAGACTAAGACACTAATACTAGATAAGATTAAAATTAATGATAAGTAAAAATTTTATTAGTTTGGCTCTAGCTTTGAAGGTGGTGGATCCTCTCAACTTAGACAATTAAAAGTTACAAAACACAACGTATCTAAACTTTTTTTACCATCCCAAAGACAAAAAAAACCCAAACAAAAGCCCAACAATCCTGATAGGAAATATACACAAAGTTACTCCTCCTTAGTCCATGAATTCAAGCAAAGTGTCATGAAAATCAAAATCATGTTCAGAAATAGTTTTCTCCAAATCTTGAGGTGGTTTCTAAGTTATTGTTACAAGCATATCTTCCCTAGACCTATTCAATTCATCATCATTGTTAGAAGCATTTACTTCTCTACTAATTGATTGTTCTTATTCATCAACCCATATTAAATAAACCTCTTGGAATTGTCTTCAAAACACAAATAAGCCCATATTTGGTGGACTTGAGAAGCCAACACAAAAGGATCATTTGGGTAACATTATTTATTGAAGTAAACACAAATAAGCCCATATTTGTCTTCTTCACCCCCAAACCATCACACTTAAACATCACAAACTTGAAGTGACACATCATCTTTCAAGAACCAATATCCCTTTACCATGTTTTGACTGAGTTGAGTAGTTGACAAATGCTACTACTTTGAAGAATTCTTCCCATCCCTTACATCTAATGTTGGCTAATAAACTGAACTGATAAATCGGGAGCACTTCAATTCAACCTTAAGGTGAACTTTTAAGATACCAAATACCAAACATGGACTTTCTCATTTTTTTAAATAACAAATAAATAAATATAGCATTATGACAAATGTAGGAGACGAAATTGAACAAATTAATATTGTGATGAATTTGTGTGGTTTAGTGATGGAATTTGTGGTAGACATTTGCAGATCATGGTTAGGACTAGAGGCTTAGGCCGTGCCTTTGGTAGGGTTATCGGCAAAGCTCTGGGGAGAGAGGATCATCATGATTCTGATGATGCTCCCCAGCGGCGAAGGCCTACAACATCGGCACGCAGGCAACGAGGAGCTGTCTCTGTTGCCGAGGATGACCCTGTGGTAGCTGCCGATGAGCCTATGGTAGATGCAGACACTGGTGCAAACGTACATCCACCTGGTGTGGACGCTAGTGCAAATGAGCCTGAGGGATTTCCAGGTGGGCCGCGTGACCCATCAGTGCTTACGGAGTATGCTGACCATGTTGTAGTCAGCGTATGGAACGAAGAGGTATTTATGATTTTCAAGTTAACTTAATTGTTAAGTATATGTTATTATTGAAATGTTTGTTCCTTTAAATTATTATGTTAATAAATTTTCTGTTCCTTTATACTTCAATTCAGGAACGTTCTGAATTGAAGTTATCCTTCCATGGGAGGAAGGTGCAGAAATTAGGTAGGCCTGCTCCTCAAATTAAAGGGCTAGTTGCTACCACAGGACTAAGTCATTTGATCGCATGTTCAGTAGACACTGCGATCGGGGACTTATATCCTCGTTTGTGGAGAGGTGGTATAGGGAAACTAGCAATTTCCATCTTCTCGTGGGGGAGGTTAGCATCACCCTGGACGATGTGGTGTTTCTGCTTCATCTTCCCATAGTTGGCGCCTTCCATACCTTTTAACCTCTGCACGTCGACGAGGTGGTGTTGATGTTGGTTGAGTTATTAGAGGTCTCCGGAGAGGCAGACATGGCCGAGACAACACATTGTCATGGACCATACATACGCCTATCTTGGCTATGAGATATATATCAGAGCAGATGTCAGGCTAGACATTAGACAGCTGCAGCTCGTGCCTATCTTCTTCATCTTCTAGGTTGCACTCTTTTTGCTAACAAGAGTGCAACCTATGTTCATGTTGTCTTCTTAGGTGCTCTGCGTGACCTGAGTCAGAGTGGGAGCTATGCATAGGGCGCTGCTGCCGTAGTGCATATGTACGATCATTTGAATGATGCTTGTATCTGCACCAACCGACAGCTTGCTGGTTACATCACTCTCTTACAAGTAATTAACATGTTTTTCATAAGTTAATTACAACAATGTTTTAAATAGGATATTTTAGACGTTCATTTGAAATTTGTATGATTTTCATGTAATCTTTGTAGTGTTGGATATATGAGCACTTTTCGTCAGTTGCGGAGTGCATTGCTAATCCGGACTACGATGAGGTGTCACCACGTACATGTCGGTGGATTGCTACGAAGGCAACTGTGAAGTCTATATCTACAGCGACGTATAGGCAGCATCTAGATCGACTCAGGATTCTTGATGTCTATTGGATGCCTTATGGGGAGAATCGAGCCGTTTAGGAGTTTGATATGATTTCATGCTTTTTCGGTCAACTCCGTTGGGGGCCCGTTGCCGTCAGACACCGACTAGAGAAGGTCATGTGCTAGTTCGGATACGTCTAGAGTATTCCTGCAGAGCCTGTTGATTCATGGGTGTAATTTGAAGAAATAGACAACAGATGGATGCACTACTCAGACCATCTTGTGCCAGTAGGTGAGATATGTCTTGTGCCAGGTCAGTGTGCGCCCGAGTACATGGATTGGTTCTTCGTCATTTCTTATCCATTCATGACCGCGACACAACCATCAAATCCACCGCAAGATCCACCTGCGACGCATGATGCCTCATTTGTGGAGCTACATATCCCTCAGGTCCCAGAGTCAGCAGCAACATCGACACATGCTCGTTCTGATGTGGACGAGCCTAGACATGCAATGGTAAAGTACTCACAATGGCGCCAAAAACTTGTTAACTCGTTGGCAAGTGTACCAAATTTGTCACAAGTAGTAAAGTACTCGGAAGTCCGAGTGTCGAATCCACTGGGACTTTGTTTGTACTTAGAATAATGCAAATCCAATTTAAAAGCAATATATAAAGAATTTAAAATAAAGATAAAGAAATATATTAGATAAGATAAAAATTTAAAAGAAAGAATAAAATATTTAAGGATAAAAATAGAAGATAGAGAAGATAAAATATTTAAATTAAGATATGATAAAGATAAAAGAAAATAGAAGATAAACGATAAGATAAGAAAAGTAAAAGATAAAAATAGAAGATAAAAATAAAATAAGAAATTGATAAGGTTGGGACCTGACCTGTCTTGTTTGCCTAGGATGTATGAGTTTATGATTTTTCTTTATCAATTTAGGTGACTTTGTTCTACCCACATCTATTCAATTACTTGCCCCTGATTTCTCCCAATGACAAGCCTATTTTATTTATCTATCTTCCAAATTCCTTTGCAAAGACTCAACAAATAAAATGCATGAAGTATGAATTCTAGATGTTTGCAAGAATGCATGACCATAAAATTATCATTCTATCCCTAGCAATGATTTTCTTATGAAATCCTTTCTTTTTTATTCTATTAAAACCAATGTGTGCATACATTCTTTAAATCTTATTTTGAAGTTACCCTCTCCTGAGAGCGTCTAACCCCTAACAGAATATAAAGATGAATAAAGCAAGATAAAAGCAGAAAAGAAAAGATAATAGAATAGAAAACACCTTTGCATTGATAAATAGTGAGTACATCATACATCGCTTGGCTTTTAGGCCTGTCAGGCCCTAACTAAGGGTTTAACCATTCATGGCCATTGAGGGCTTTACAATGGATGGATATAAGAACTGATGGGATAAGAGGGGTGAAAGAAAGAAAGGGAGTAAATGAAACCCTTACTAGATGGAGGTTCTATGGTGTTTTTTTTTCCTGCTTGACTTGACTTCCTTTTTATAGTTGTTGTAGTGGACTTGAGCTTGATGCTAAAAATCTTCCTTTTTGATATTTTTTATATTTTTTGGATTTGTTTTGATTTTAATCATATCTTCTTGAGACTTCCTGATATTTTGAATATTTTCTCAATCTTTTTTTCTTTTAATCTCTCATTTTCATATCAGCAAGTCATAAATAAGAAAAATATCAAATCTTAATATTCAAGCCAAAGATAACTGCTAAATAAATATTTTTAAAGATACTTTCAATATATTTTTATCATCAAAATAACTCATATTTAGCAGTTATCAAAATCCTCAAATTAAAACTTTGCTTGTCCTCAAGCAAAAACAAAAATGAGAGCAGGCTCCGAATGCTCCAACACTTTCAATAGCTATAATTTTTTTCAAATTCTTTCAACTGTTCCTTTCTGCATTTGCCATAATCTCACAATGGAAGCACAAAAAACATCGAGATGAAAATAGTTAGTATTGAAAATTAATCAAGTTAGCTTGCCTCACTTTCCTCACAAGGTTAGTGTTTCTCTCTACGCACAAGTGTCTGGGGTGAGTGTTTGAAATTTTACGACCTGCAATTAATATTCCCAAATTTGCACTTCATCTCAGTTAAAGTTATTCTTACTTACACTTGGTGGATCACTAAGGACTTTTATTGACTTATAACGGGGCCTAGCTAAACAAAAAATCATGGTTTTTCTGGGATTTCAAAAACTTAGGATTATAAGAGAGCATGCATCCTTATAAAAACTTTCACTTATTTCTTGCCTAGGCTTATTTATTTTTCAGCCTTTATTCCTCTAACAACACTTTTCTTCTTGGCACTTATGACACCTCTCTTTTTCTGCCCTTATTTCAAAATTACTTTTTTTTTTACCTTAACACTTATGGCACCTCTTTTTTTCCCCTTATTTGCAATCTTTTTTTTTATATAAGAATACTTTGGGCTTACAAGCTTCTAAGGGTGCCTTATTGTGTGCTTCTTCTTCTTCTTCTTCTTTTTTTAGCAAATTCCCTTAGCAATCCCCCAAATTAAGGACTTATCATAACTTGAAACCCTTATGCTCTCTTAGAACCCTAAAACAAGGTCAAGGATATCAAAATTAGGCTCAGGGGTTTATTCAAACAAATCATTATTACTTTTGGGTCAACAGGGGTGCAAGGGATAAATTCATCACAGGTTGGCTTTTTGACTGAGTGACTAAAATAAAAAGAAACATGACCTTGATCATATTCACCTTATGCAAATAATCTAACAGTCTAAGAATGATGCAAAATTAGGAATTTAAAAACAGACGTTCTCTCATAATTAAGTTCACATGGCTCACCGAGACAAGATAAAGTTATCGGTTTACCGAACCATGATCTCTTTCCATCAAGCTAACATTTTCTCTCTTTGTGATTCATGTTCCACTGTTTGACTGACTCTTGCTTCCAGGAAACTAGTATTTTCACAATTGTCATGCAGCATTTCAAGTGTTGAATCCTTTAGAAAAAGCCTAAATAGTGACTTCACAAATATCATGCAATTTTTATTCAATGACTAAATTTAAACTACTTGAATTAAATTGCTGAAATTAAAATGCACAAAATCAAAATAAAGAAAGGAAATAACACAACTATCCAAAAAAAAAAAGAAAACATATAATGCAATTAACTAAAAGAAAGATAGGGTAAGAAATCCTGGGTTGCCTCCCAGTAAGCTCTTCTTTAACGTCATTAGCTTGACGGGTCCAATGCCTTCAAGGTGGCATGAAGGTCACATAAAACACATCCTCCTTGCATTTTCGTCTCTTAGCTAGAGACGCCATGAAACTCGTGTATTCTGGAAGCACTTTTCACATTATTGCAAGAGAAGTGGTAGCAATCAAGGAAAGAATGACACTTAAGGTTTTCGTATGTTCTCTATGCCTTTCTTCCTTGACAATCAGTTGATGAGGAAGGGTATTGACTTGGAGAATACTTTCTTGATGAATTTCTACTTGTGAGTGCTTCTACCATTGTTGTGCTTTCTCCTCATTTTTTTCTTTCTCTTCCTTCTTTTCTCCTTCTTCTTCTTTCTTTTCATCTTTGTTTGTCCTTCCTTCCTCATATTGGTCTTCTTCTACTTCACCCTCCTCTTGTGCTCTCTTCTGGCTTCTGGTCAGAATTGCCTTGCACTCTTCCTTTGGGTTCTTCTTTGTGTTGGCCTCGAAAGTTCTAGTGGGCCTTTTAGCTTTTTCTTGAGCAAATTGGCTTATTTGAACTTCCAAATTTCAAATTGTTGCATCAGTGCTCTTCTTATGTGACCTTGTTTCCTGCATGAATTGTATTAACAATTCTTCTATGTTAGTGGGCTTCTCTTAATGACTCGGCCCCTGGCTTGGATGCTGATAAGGTGAACCCCTTGGTTGAAGTTATTACTTGGATAATATCTCCAATCGTGGTCCTACAAAAAATTATCGCTCTAATAAAATCCTGGTGGTCCTCTTTGATGGAATCCTTGATGATTATGACTGCCCATGTAGTTAACTTCATTGGATGCGTCGTCTTGGACCATGCATAAGCCTGACTCATGTGTTCCTCCACATATGTGACATCCCCCTACCTGCATAATAGAAGAGTGAGAAGGACTTACCACTTGTAGTTGCTGTGGAAGCTTGTTGAGGGTCTCTGTCAAGGCTTCTATTTGTTGGGACAACAACTTATTTTGAGCTAAGGTTGCATCTTGAGTGGTGAGTTCTAGAAGGCTTCTCTTTGTTGGTGCATATGTGCGATCACAAAGAATGGTGTGATCACTAGCCACCATGTTTTCTATGAGTTCCATTGCCTCCTCTGGTGTCTTTAGCTTGATCTTCCCTCCTGCGGATGCATCCAGTAATTGCTTTGATTGTGGTCGCAAGCCATCTATGAAGATGTTTAGTTGCACTGGTTCACTGTACCCATGTGTAGGCATCTTCCTGAGTAGTCCGTGGAAACGGTCAAGCGCCTCGCTGAGGGATTCGTCAGGAAATTGATGGAATAAAGAGATTTCCATCTTCCCTTCAGCGGTCTTTGATTCCGTGAAGTATTTCTTCAAGAATTTCTCCACCACCTCATCCCATGTCCATAAGCTATTCCCCTTAAACGAGCGAAGCCATATTTTTGCTTCACCGACCAAGGAAAAACAAAATAAGTTGAGGCGGATGGCATCTTCAGGCACTCCTGCTATTTTCACCGTGTTGCAAATGTCGATGTATGTGGCCAGATGTGCGTATTGATCTTCACTTGGTAGGCCGTGAAATAGATTCCCTTGAATCAGCTGGATCAAGGAATATGGATATGAGAAGTTGGCCGCCTGCACCTCTGGTCTGGCTATACTGGTGAAGTATTGAGGTATAATAGGACAAGAGTAATCCTCTAGCGTCATCCTATGTGGACGATCTTCTGCCATGATGCGTTCTTTACAGAAGGAATGTGCACTGTTCACAAAAGAAACAACTATCGTGCACGTTATCACATAATAAAAATTAAACTTAAATTTTTTTAAATTTTATTTTATTTTATAAAAAAGAAAAGAATAAAGAGAAAAAATTGAAAAATAAAATGAAGCAACTAAAAAAATAATAGATAAAAAAGAAAGTAAAATAAAAAATAAAAAGTGAAAACTAATTGCTTTAAAATTGGAATATGCAAATAGTTAAGTACAAAAAACAAAGTCCCCGGCAACGGCGTCAAAAACTTGTTAACTCGTTGACAAGTGTACCAAATTTGTCACAAGTAGTAAAGTGCTCGAAAGTCCGAGTGTCGAATCCACAAGGACTTTGTTTATACTTAGATTAATACAAACCCAATTTAAAAGCAGTAGATAAAGAAATATATTAGATAAGATAAAGATTTAAAAGAAAGGATAAAATATTTAAAGATAAAAATAGAAGATAGAGAAGATAAAATATTTAAATTAAGATATGATAAAGATAAAAGAAAATAGAAGATAAAAGATAAGATAAGAAAAGTAAAAGATAAAAATAAAATAAGAATTTGATAAGGTTGGGACCTGACCTGTCTTGTTTGTCTATGATGTATGAGTTTATGATTTTTCTTTATCAATTTAGGTGACAATGTTCTACCCACATCTGTTCAATTACTTGTCCCTAATTCCTCACGATGACAAGCCTATTTTATTTATCTATCTTCCAAATTCCTTTGCAAAGACTCAACAAATAAAATGCATGAAGTATGAATTCTAGATGTTTGCAAGAATGCATGGACATAAAATTATCATTCTATCCCTAGCAATGATTTTCTTATGAAATCCTTTCTTTCTTTTTTGTTCTACTAGAAGTTACCCTCTTTCGAGCGTCTAACCCCTAAAACCAATGCATGCATACCTTCTTTAAATCTTATTTAGAAGTTACCCTCTCCCGAGCGTCTAACCCCTAACAAAATATAAAGATGAATAATGCAAGATAAAAGTAGAAAAGATAATAAAATAGAAAACAACTTTGCATTGATAAATAGTGAGTACATCATACATCACTTGGCTTTTAGGTCTGCCAGGCCCTAACTAGGGGTTTAACCACTCATGGCCATTGAGGGCTTTACAATGGCTGGGTACAAGAACTGATGGGATAAGATGGGTGAAAGAAAGAAATGGAGTAAATGAAACCCCTACTAGAGGGGGTTCTATGGTGTTTTTTTTTTCTACTTGACTTGACTTCCTTTTTATAGTTGTTGTAGTGAACTTGGGCCTGATGCTAGAAATCTTCCTTTTTGATATTTTTTATATCTTTTGGATTTGTTTTGTTTTTAATCATATCTTCTTGAGACTTCATGATATTTTGAATATTTTCTCGATCTTTTTCTCTTTTAATCTCTCATTTTCATATCTTCAAGTCATAAATAAGAAAAATATCAAATCTTAATATTCAAGCCAAAGATAACTGCTATATAAATATTTTTAAAGATATTTTCAATATATTTTTATCATCAAAATAACTCATATTTAGCAGTTATCAGTAAGTGTTACTATTTGCTTAGTTGTATCAAATGTCATTTATTTCATAAGTTATTACTAATTTATCTAATTTGTTTGTTTTCTATTTAACAAGAGACTTGTCATGCGATCGCTTAAAGGTTGGAGCGTCATCTCAACCCAAGGATAGTCACGCCAGGCACAAAGACCCATGAGATCATGGAACAATGCCCCAGGATTGCCAGGGGTGTCACAAAAGACCACATTGTGTATGTGAGGTCTCGACGTAGGCAGTGCACGGATCAACCATAGTTTCTTTACACATTTGATATTATCATATTTGGACAATGTATATACTTGTATTTGAAAACATTTTTGTTTTTGATTGAACATTTTGTATATTTTAAGTTATTTTGGTTTATAATATTAGTGTTAACGTTTAAATCTTAGTTTTAAATTACTTGATTCCAAATTCATTCGAAATAGTATGAATATGATTCCAAATTGAAGCAAACAACTAAAAACTAATTTGAAATAATATAATATGGATGTCACATTTAAAATTTATTTTATATTTAAAAATATTAATTAAAAAATTTTATGATAATATTTGTAATTAAATTTTTAGTAAGATTATGAAATTCAAAAATATGTATATACAATTATTTGCTTTACATTATTTGATGACTTTTATTACTCATTTACAAAGTTATAAGATATATTAGTTTACATAAAACAATTAGTTTGATTTTTTTTTTAAAAAAAATTGACGTTGAAGTAGTATGATCACATATTTTATTTATTTATTATTACTCGTAGAAGTAGTATGATCACATATTTTTTTATTTATTATTTAGTCTCTTTGTTTTTTATTTTTAATTTACGGTCTTTGTTTTTTATTTTGTTGATAGATAGAGAGTTATTTTTTTATTTTATATTTACTCTCTTTGTTTTTTTTATCTTTGTATACTTTTTTATTTACCAACAAATTTATTTTTTGCTCCCACTGTTATTATTTTAATTTAACCAATTTCTTGATTTAGGTAAACCATGAACATAAAATAATCAGCATACGATTTTATTCTGTAATAGACACGAATTCAAACATTACATTAATTTCAACATTGTGGAAAGAAATAAAATTTGCATGAAATACTACAACTAAGTAATGCTAATTTTGTGACAACGGCACCTCATCTTCCATTTCCATTACATGTTTACTAAAAATAGCTAAAATTTCTATTGGCACAAATTTTTTCCAGTAGTTAAACAGCACTAACACCTTTAGCACGCCATCGTTGGTTTTTAATTCAATAATTTTGAATTTGATAATTTTATCTGAATACTCATGGTGGCTTGGTTGTTGAAAAAACAATCGTCTTACCGTTTGTGTTTCATGAATACCATAAGGGGAAATCCCATAAGGCACAACTTGCTTGATCAAATCCTTCAGTTCATCCATGGTACATCCGGAAGGAATGTCAAACTTTTTGGGATTTTTTCCTGTGAACGAGTAACCAACAAATTCATTTTGGCGTGACATGTTCCACCTCCCATTGTAATATAGCAGGGCATCATGAGTAGGGGTCATAGTGGCTTCAAGTAAGTTTAATATATCATCTGGTGTTCTACCAATGATGCATAATAACTCAATCAGACCAACACATGAAAATTGATGATTACACATTAACATTGTGTTAACATCATCATCATTTTTCAGTTGCATACATTGAAAGTGAAATTGGTCACCTGTATCTGTGAATGACTGCCGGTAGTAAATTTCATCCAAATATTGTTTGTCTGTTAGCTGAAGGATATTGTGTATTCTGCTTTTTAATGTTTGAAAATCACAAGCGTTAGGTACTTGAATGGGTACTGGAGTGGAAGCTTTAAAATAAACACCATTGTCGTTGTGAACAATGGATCCATTTCAAAAAATAAAACCTAATGTCGAGTTCACAATTGTCTGACTGCTTGTTTCTCCCAAGAATGTCATACTTTGTTCTAAGAATTGGGTTAGGAGAGAACGTGTGATTTTTTATAGTGTTCGGTTGTGTCATATATATAGATGAGTTCAGTATTATTGCTTCAATTTTTTAAAATAAATACATACTCATGCACATGGTTTCTGTTTGTGTTGTCAACAACACCAATGACGTGACATGCTTTATCTTGCATCATATCATAATGTGTAGTCAAGTCTTACAATGTCCTGTCATGTTTTATGTTAACACGCTTGCATTTCACAATGTATTGTCAACTCAGACAACGATTTATCATACATGCGTACTTTATTTTAGTTCACCAATTAATTTTTTTCTTAACGCAAGAATTAAGTAATAATATTTTTGTTAACGCAACAAATATACAAAGACAGATAACTCTAATGTCAAATTCAAATTCATAACGATCAGTCATTAAAAGGTACATGTTCAGTCATCATTTATGTCAACATAGTCTCTTTTGAACATCATGAAGCTTTTGTCATGTTGTATTCTACTAATATATGGAGTAGGTCACTACTTCACCTGAGGATGACAATTGCTAGACCAACAATGCTACAGGCAGTAAAGGACAATGATCTTTTAAATAAACCTGTTGTACATGCAAAAAAAAAAACTCAATCGCCCACAACTGATTGCATAAATATAAAAAAATACTTTATATCTAGAATGTATCTAAACAAAATGATTGTCATACACGTGACCGATAAAAATTATGTGATGCACTGAAGAATCTGCCGGTGGTTGACTTGTAAGAAGAAAGAACGTCATGCTTTGTTGTTGAGACAAGGATACAAGGATTACATTATACCTTGATGCAATGACATATCCCATGTCGGTTATATCCATCAACTTATCCATAGTCACCTGAATGAAACAAATATAGACGTCAATGTTAATTTTAAAGTTAAGTCTTAAAAATCAAAACATAAATTACATACCTTGGTTAATCCATCAACAAGTAGTGACATCCTTAATTTATCAAATATGTCTGTGTCACCAAAGAGCTTGATATAGTCATCTGAGAATTTGTCAAGTTCTTTAAGTAGATGGTTGCGGACCAACAACCAAGAGTCTTCACCCATACCTAATAAACCGGCAACCGACCGATATCCACAGTTTCCATCAGCTTTGACATCAACAATGTTATCAATGAAGTTGTGGATAAATGGCTGAAATTGATCCAACATAGGCATGATCCTTCTTGGATTGGGTTGCTCAGAAGATGATGCATTACGCCTCACTGATGAATTGTTATTTTGCACAGAATGAAAAACATCTACATACTCCCAGTAAAATGGATCACACTTTGTTGACCTTGGGTTTCTGTTCATCGATTTCTTCGGTGCACCTTTTGTGTTAACCTTTACTAGAGGAGGACACATCGAATTTTGATCAAGGTATGCAATTTCCCGAAGTTTACTCTTCAGAGTAAACTTACCACAAACATCAAGTTCTTCAAATCTTTTGGATATGGTTTTCATCTCTTCCTTGATGCTTACTTCGGGCTCAGATAACCCTTGGTCTGAAAAACTAAGTCTCCTCCAAAACATATGGATTGAATCTAGTGGGATGCAACCAACAACATATTTAGATAGCTCACATGCACAGGGAAGACCGTGCATGGTTCTTATGACACAACCACAAGTCGAAGAATTCTTGCTAGCATAATGTACACGCTCAAACTCAGCAGCAATCTAATTTAAAGCATACCTTGAAACCATTCCAAGAAGCCTCGAGTATAAGGGTTTTTTAAAGACATGTCCAATGACATGTATACTTGTTTCAAAGGATGTTTTAATTTCAGTGTGCTGCAACGTCATCATGTTGTTCATGGCATCCCAGACACTGCATAAGTCTCCAAGGCTATTCTGTAACACTCTTTTTAAAGCCCAGTGAGCATATTCAACCCTACATTTCAAATACACAAATAACAATAAACATATACAACAATAAAATTTCATCAATTCATCAACGTTAATAGAAATAATTGAACATTTTCATACCTGTTTGTTGTTGTGTTTCCTAAGTGCATCACCTTATTCGTCCAGGCAACACCAAATATTTTCTTGTATGGGATTATCCATATTTCGTTGACATAGTCAACAAACATTGACCAAGGTGAACAAGTCATTTCAAACTTCTTCAGGCATTCATCAAACTGTTGCTCCGAAGGACAATCAACCAGACTTTCCCAAGCATCCATGACATACTCCCAAGCATTTTTTTTGACAAATTAATGATTTACATTTGGCTTTGATATTCTTGTTTATGTGAAAGTTGCACAACAAATTTGTACACTCAGGAAATACAATTTTCACTGCATTCACCAATGTTAGGTCTCTGTCAGTCACAATAACTCCAGGGAGGACATCACGTCTTAAAAATATACCTTATAATCATTCTAAAGCCCATACCACATTAGTAAGACGTTCACCCTCCAGATATGCAAAACCAAGAGAGAATGTCATCTTTGTTGGTGTCACCCCAACAAAATCAAGCAATAAGAGTCTGTACCTATTTGTTTTGTAGGTATTGTCTATCAAAAACACCAAATTACATGCATTGACTAACTTCAATGCATCATGGTGACACCAAAAGATATCATGCACCACACCTTCATCCTTTAATCTATGTCAATGAATATATTGATCTCGTTCAAGAAGTTTCATTAGATGTTGCATTTCAGTATCACTTCCTCTAATGGAAGAACGGTAGGCACTTCTTGCATTGTATGGCATTGTGCTCCTTCAAAGTTAGCAAGATGTTTCTTGGTTTCACCATTGACTTAGTCATATCAACAATAACTTGATCCGTAAGGCTTATACGGATCAAATTGATTCGTATAAGCCAGTTGATCCGTAAGCCATTTACGAAACAACTTGATCCATATGCTTAATATCAACATACGGATCAAGTTGATCCGTAAATGGCTTACGGATCAACTTGATCCGTACGATTTATAGACCACCCTCTCACGCACACCCAGCACAAATGCATACCTCATATGCCGCCGCTGACGAACCAACCACCGCAACAATGAATACCGACACCTTCACCTTCATCGAAGCTAACCGATCGCAAGAAAACGAAGAAAATACGGTGCAACATTGTGCACCCAAGAGAGAAAACGAAGAAGAAGCACTGCACTAACCTTTTTTTTTAAAAAAAAAAACAGCTTTTAAAAGAAGAAGACAGTGGAGGGGCAGTTTTGACATTTTATAAAAATGCTGAGTGCACCAACAATAATGTTAGGTGCACCTAGCACGTGCCTCAAATTGGATAAAACTGGGCCGGCCCAACACATTAGAGCAACAGCAAAATAAAGCATCATACAGAAAAAAGGAACCAAATTATGATGAATTTGAACTTGCCATTCACTATAAAAATGAGATGAATTTTTGAACTGATCATTCACTATAAATAATATATATTATCATAATTTTGATGAATTTGTAGAGATGAATTGAGATGGAGTCTGTCAGAAACCAAATAGAAAGTTGATTTGATTTAACAAAAGATGAGGCGAAATTTGAGGACGTTAAGTAGGGATATTTGCGACTTTTTGTTATATTTGAGATTTTTTTCTAGAAAAGCAATTATGCTTTGTTTGAGTTAGAAATGAAATACCGAAGAGATAGGAAAAAGTATAAAATATGTGTTATTTGGATGGATCAAAATTGGAATGATTTTTTTTCCTTAAAACAATTTTTTTATTATTTTAATTATTAAAATTTATATATTTTTTAATTTTTAAAGATTAAAAAACGAAGAAAATAAAAATGCATAAAAATCATCTCCAAATTATAACAAGTATGAAAGGATTTCTAAAATGATGGAACTCATGGAATTTGACACTTTTTACTTTTTACAGTGAAAAGTTTACAATATCTTTCATTTTATTCCCTCTTATTTCACACTCACCTAAATCACCCAACCCAATTCAAACTTAGGATTAGGATTAGGAGTAGGATTAGAGTCGGTGGCCAAGTAATTAAAAACGTGAGCAAAGTCGCAGCAGAAATTATTTTTCCCATTAAGGACTAGAATAAATTAAATTTTATAATATTAGACACTGAAATAAAACTTTTACGAATCAAAATTAAAGTAAATATTGTTTATAATTTCCAAAAAACACAGTAGAGGTTACTTAAAAATGAAGGGTAGGCTCAGATGAAGCCCAATAGACCTTTGTTTATCTGTGAGTCCAAGAAATCAATAAGTGGCTTGCTGAACTTCACCTAAATCTCAAACCTTAATTTTGAAGTAATCAGAATTTTCATTTAATTACATGTTTGGCCCAAAATAAGTTGACGGACTTTTTTTTCCGTATGAATTAAATTAAAGTCAGTATCAAGAGATTTAGCATCTTATTCGATCAAATGAACTAGACGGCTAGATCCCTTGACATATATAAACTAATGCCATTTTGTCTCCTTTAAAACTAAAAATACATATCTCTAGGTAGTCATTGATTTATGACAATAAAAACAAAAGGTTAAATTATGTAAAAACAAAATTCTATTAGGTGGATAACCCACCTTCTTATTGGAGATTGTTTGATGTCAAAGGTTAGTTGAGTAATTGCAACTAGATAAAATTCTTTATAATTTTCAATAAAAAAATTTATTTATGTTAGATTTTATCTTAAAACCAATTGGCTTAAGTGAAGTTGTCCAACAGATATATAAGCTGCACTCTAAGGATTGAGGCAGCCGATGTGGGACTTTGGTATTTTCCAATACATCCCCCTTCATGCCCAGCACTTATATATACCTGTTGAACAACTTCACTTAATGTCAATTGA
Organism: Glycine max; assembly: GCF_000004515.6. Taxonomy (NCBI): domain Eukaryota; kingdom Viridiplantae; phylum Streptophyta; class Magnoliopsida; order Fabales; family Fabaceae; genus Glycine; species Glycine max. The sequence continues at coordinate 41,065,752 of NC_038244.2, forward strand.
TTTTAAGATGAAATCTAACAGTTTACAATTTAATTTTGTGCTATAATCTTTTGAATGGTCTTTCGCCAAGCAATCCAAGAATGTCATTTACTTCGTGAATGGTAGTATTAGGTATTCCTTCTCATTCTACCTTTTTAAAAAACAAAAAACAACAAAAATTAATATAAATTTCCCCCAAAATAAAACTCTACTAAGGTCTAAAAATTAACCTCTGATTTTTAATGATGGATATATTGTAATTCATGTATTAATCGTTAATGCTCTTGATGGAGTCTCGTAGCTGTATTTTTGAAAAATAAAACTTTTCTCCTGTCGTGGTTAGAGATAAAAAAAAATAAAAAAAAAATCTCACTTCTTCACTACAAGATTATTATAGATGAGACTCTTAAAAGCAAAAGGCAAATTATATTAAGCACTAACCTTTACTTTATTGGCCTAGCCTAAATTTTAGGCATATAATGCGACACATGCACATATATAGGTACAACGTTTCCACATAAATATGATAATATAATGAATGTTTCCGCTTACAAGTGATCATATAATAGATGTCTTTGCTTTTCCAGATTTCATTATGAAACTATACCTATTAGTATTCACGAGAGAAAGCATTTTTTCTAAGTGTGGAAAAAATAAAAAGCACTGCGTACAATAATTATTGAAACCCATAAACGTCAAATTTTCGTTAAACACATGAGAATACACTAATATACTCCGTCGAAGTTCAAGATAAAATGGTTTAGAATATTCCAATTCAAGTGGGCAAATCGAAACATAAACCAAATTCTTTTCAAGCACATATATAGAATTTCTTCTATTGATAAAAGGCATATGTGCCAAGTTTTAAAGATTGTTTCTGTGATCAAATTTTTGCCATCGATGCCACTGAATGAAAAGTTTATTCTTTAGTAAACGTTTGGTATTTGGCACTTGCAACATGTTTGTTGTCAATCACAAAACAATTATATTCCTTAAGCAGAATATGAATCTGATTCGAATTGTGATATTACTCTGGCCCAAAAGTCTATCCCCATTTGGTTTCATAATTATACCCATGTAAGAGGTGTTAACAGGTCATTGGACAAATAGAAAGTCCCTTAAATTTTCATAAATAAGAAGATATGGTCCTTTTGAAGAGAAATACCTAAGAAAAGAAAAATATACTACTTAAATGAATCCTATAATCATTTATGTTGGTCTATATAAAAAGTCCCTTCAATTTTCATAAATAAGATATGGTCCTTATGAAAAGAAATTACCTAACACTAAAAAATATACTTAAATGAATCCTATAATTGATTATATATTGTCGTTATTGGATTATCTTTTATGAACGTTGAACATCAATAATATTTTTTTTTATAATTTTTGGAGTAACCTTTTTTTATCCGTAAAAAGTAAACATAATATTACAAAATTTACAACACTCATATTTTATTTAACCAACTAAATTAGACCTTATTAGTTTGGAGTAACTTGATCTTTTTTTATTATTTTTTATCCTCGTTATTTATTTTTGTTGGAATCTAACAAACTAGTGATAACGATGATGACAACATCCTTATTAGTGGGGACAATACTAATGACAATGGTGGTGATGTTAATGGTAATGATGATGATGGTGACAATGATAACATTGACAATAATGAAAACAATAATAGCTATGGTAGCAATAATGGTGATGACTAAATAAGTGAATTCATTAGTAAGTTTTTTAATCTCATTATTCTATTTGAATTTAAGAGTGAAAATTGATTACTCTTTATTCTTACTTTTTCCGTCACTTGATTTGTGTGTGCGGTGCATGTGTGTCTATTTTGTAAATGTGTCATTTTTTAATTTTTTTTGTTCTAATCCTTATAAATATGTACTTTTTTTCCTTTTATTTTCTGTATTTTATTTATTTACTTAGTTCCTACAAATTTCTTAATTTTTATTGTAATCATTGTATATGTGTCAGTTTTTTATTTTAGTTCCTATAAATATGTTAATTTTTTAGTCCTTGATGACATCATGTTGATGTCATCATTGTTTGTGAGGATTATAACCTAATAAAGGAGACTAAAAATAAGGATTAAAATAATAAAAAATTACATGAACTAAAACAAAACAAAAAATCTCTAAAAAAATAAAATTAAAAATGATATTTTATAGGGACTAAATTGTTATTTAATAACACAAAAGAGTTTTAATATTTATATTTAATCATTTTTTGGAGATGGATATTTAATTATAAATTATTATGTATAGTGAAATTATTAATTTTTATAATAATTAATTTCAAAATTATATTTAAAATAATTTCTAACTAGTTATAATATAAAAATATTATATAAAAAATGAACTCTAACATTATTCATTTAACATAAAAAAATATATAATTTTTTTATCGATAAATATTAGTAGTTAAATTATTAATATTTTGGTAATGAGAGGAATTAAACTCATCACATTTTAAGTCTACAAAATATATGGCCTTTTAACAAAACTAAATGACTACAAACAAAGTGTTTTTTTTCCTCTTAATTTTTTTAACATATTTGCATTTGGAGGGCATGTGAAAAAAGAGAAGGAGAATAGTGTCATAAGTCATAAGTCACAAACCCGTGATGGACAACTCGAAATTTTGAACCAAAAGTTAATAACAATGAAATTGTGGGAGTGAACCATTGTATCTTCAAAACCAGTTTTCTTTCGTTCGTTGTGGTATTGCACCATTAATTAAACACAAAAGCTTTTCGATTAAACAATAAAAAAACGTTAACATCAATAATTACTTGTTGTGATTGTCAACCATTGATTCTAGATGGGAGGAAATTTAGACAAAGGTAAAAAGATATATCCATATAAAAGTTGAAAAAGTAAAAGTTTTAACTATATGCACACACATTGACATTGTTCTTGAGAAAAAGATCACAATCTTAACACGCGTTGCCGTCTCCCACATTCATACTCCGTTCCTAAACCCCAACCAAACACATTCTGATTACGAAAACACCCTTAATAAAGTACTATAGGAGCTTATCATCCACTTCAATTCTGCTTTTTCTACACAAAAATGGTTAGCACCATTCACCATGATAATCATGTTTTCAACCTAATCACTAAAGACAACAAACCACCGACCTTGTTACTTTATTACTATTAATATAATACTATAATGAATAAATAGCTCATGAAACACTGATTTTTACTTTGTCATACAATAAAAAACCATACTATATAATAAATTTGTTGAAATTTAATAATAAACATCTTAAAAATTATACTAAATATATTTTTTAATTAATTGGCAGTACTATATAAAACTTCTTCTTTACCAATATATCACCTTTATATTGATAGTATATATTTATTGTTATTATTATTAAGTTTAAATACATTTTTAGTTTTGAATTTTTTTTAATTTTATTTTTATCCTTTGTAATTTTTAGAAAATCTTTTTGTTCTTATTTTTTTTATTTTGTTTTTGGTTCCTAAATTGCTATCTAAATGATTTTATTTCACTTTTCAAAACATTATCTATACAAATTTAAGGGGGAAAAACAAAATAAAAAATATTATTGACCCATTTTTTCTAAAAAAAAAGTTTAGGAACCAAATATAAAATTCAAAATTTATAAGAGACTAAAAATATATTATTATTATTATTATTTGTGTTAACTTCACATCAATACTTGCTTTGATTCTTTTGTGAATTGTATTGTTGAGGACTAGGCCAAGGTAAATTTCGAACTTGTGCATATTCATATACTCATAGAGACCATGTGGTGAACCATAAAACAAAGGGGTAATTAACTACCCCACTGATCATGGAAGGATGGTGAAGTTTGATGTTTTAGGCATAGAATAGTGACTGAGATAGACCACACATTAGTTGTCGGCCTACAATTTTAGAAAGAATGGCATAATTGTGGGTATAGCGATTCCAACCACCTGAAACAATTATCAATCAATTTGCAAGCAAGCATGGTCCTCTCCACCCAAAAAAAATAAAGTAAAACTTTTAAAATCTTGAAATTTTGAGAGGTTTGTTATGTGAAAGAATTCGATTTCTGTTGAGTTTTGGAGATTGATCATTTCTGATGTGGACGAGCTTGTTCAATGGCTACATATTTACAAATTAACTTGTATTGGAAAAAAACGAATTTTTAAGGGGTTCTTTAATTTAAGATTTTTTTGTTTTTATTTAAAAACAAAAAAGTTTCACTTTATTTTAGTTTTTTTAAAAAAATGTATATATAAATATTTTAAACAACAAAAAAGTTGACATTTTTATAATTAAAAATGAAAAATACAAGAAAAAATCAAATCAAATGACATCTAAAAATTTGGTGATCAATTTTCTTTTTAAAAAGATATATTTTTCTTTAGTTATTTTATGAAAGTTGTATTATATACAATGTCTATCATGTTGTAGATAAAGTAAGGAAGGAAGGTGTTTATAATAAGAGAGTCATGGAGGCTGAGAAACACACACTGTGCTAGGGTTTCCGGTGACGATGCCACAAGAAGCACAAAAAAGTCAAATTTAGAAAGGATGGGACTTCAATGGATGAGGAGATGGAGGTTGTAAATATAGGAAGCAAATTGACATACTTGAAAAAGCTTTTAACAAACCCAAAGAAGGGCGGGAAGGAATGAAATGCACTTGAATCTAGATGAAGAAGCCAACACATAGGTAATAACAATGGCAAGGCAAAAGAATATGATTCATGCCCAGAGATTCGAGTCTCTGACGAAAAGCTCAACACATGGAAGATATGTCCTAATTGTCAGCGTTATGGGCAAGAAAGTTAGTTTTAACTTTTAAGATGATGGAAGCAAAATTGTGTCGCAAGTGAGAAAAGGTTGTGAAGATACACATTATTGACATGCCAAAGAACTTCTACATGGTGCAATTCACATTGCGAGAGGACTAAAATCATGATTTTGTATGAGGTACCATGGCAAGTGGATGATCACTATATCCTTGTACATTGGAATAGACCCAAAAGTATATTAAAAGGGAGGGTCGATTTTTTTTACACAATTATTTAAATATCTAACTTTTAATAAATAATCAATTTAACAAAAATATTTATTATTAATTTTATGTGTAAAATTAGATATATGATCTATTATTAGAAGAAAATTTAGCATATATCAACTTAAAAGTCTATTTTTCTGTAGGGTTATTAGTTGAAATTGTATATAGACTTCTTAAATAATTTGTTGACAGTTTTGATGAAATTTTCATATTAGACACAGTTAAGAGTGTGTTTCTCTTGGTTCTTATGTGAAATCTTAGGTTCTTACCAATCAATCTTATTCTTTATGGTGAATCATCTTCAACTTATAAATCTTCCAAGATTGTGATGTTATTCTTTCCATCTTCTTTCCTAATTCTGCTTTATCCTTTTATTTTTCCCAATTTCATAGAGTCTCAAATAGGTTTTTCAATTTGTTGATGCTAAAAATTGGATCCACAAACAAGGTTCCATCAGAGGTACCATGGCAATGGGGGATCACTATATCCTTGTACGTAGGGATAGACCCAGAAGTATATTAAAAAGGAGGGGTCGATTTTTTTACACAATTATTTAAATATCTAACTTTTAATAAATAATCAGTTTAACAAAAATATTTATTATTAATTTTATGTGCAAAACTAGATATATGATCTATTATTAGAAGAAAATTAAGCATATATCAACTCAAAAGTCTATTTTTCTTATACATTTTTCTTTATTAGTATGTTTTTAATTTTAATTTTACTTTTTTTCTTATATATACATATTTTTGTTGGCAAAAAGTAGTGTATATAATAATAATAATAATAAACATCCTGGTACCAACAGTACAAGAGCAATGAAGGCCTTAGTGACAAAATAAGTTACATAGTAGAAAGGAAACACCCTACGATCCCATTCCCCACATAACTCATTCCTGCAAGTGTGACAAAAATAACAATAATCTCCCAAATACAAAAATGTCCCTAATAATAACCTCCCGACCAATAGAAACATACCAATATACCACTAAAAATCATGTCTTGGTGACAACTAAAAAACATTATGGCACAATGAACACTTCTAGTACCTTCCCCCATCTTGCAAAAATACCCCAAAGGTCTTTTAGTAGATAATGCTCAAGAAAGTTGGAGAAATAGTAGGTGATCACATCGTGTCGGTCCCTCAAATTTCTTTTGGGTTTCCGATTACTCATTACTCCCCTGAAATTTCCTCCCTGATGTTTCTCTCCTCCTCTCATGGACATTCACTCAACTAATAAATGGATTTGAATCCAAGTTGAAGACCAATGGAAAACATGCAAACCTCTCTTATCTTAACTCTTCTACTCTTCTATTTGCCAAGTTGATGGCCAATGGAAAACATGCTAGCCTTCCCAGTCCTATCTCCTTTGTTCGCGAAATAGTTTTTTCTTATATATACGCAAAGGATCAAGGGGGAATTCCCCCATTTCTCCTATGGATCTGTCACTACTTGTATAAAGATGGAGGTTGCTTTTCTAGCTAATGTAGTGGAAGAGAAAAAATGGAAATGTGGGTTTGTCTTCTTGGATTGTCATTAGATTTGTATAATAATACTATTCTTTGGAGTGTGGGTGCTACCCTAGGGATTCCATTGAAGGTTGATTGCTTAACCTCAATATCTCGCGATCAATTTGCCAGAATTTATGTGGAATTGGATTTTTCCAAAAACTTGTCCCTACGATCAAGGTTTATAATCTTTTCCTTCGTATCGAATAAGAAGGGCTTCATCTTGTTTGTTTCCATTGTGGAACCTATGCTCATAGTTTTGATGATTGTCCTATAAAGCCAAAAGGATAAACACCATGAAGGAGATGTAGAGGGAGTGAATAAGGAGGTCAGTGGTGACACTGGAGAAAGATTGTTGTTGGCAACCCGACATGATCATGCTCACGAGAAAAATGCCATTAATGCAAAATCCGTTAAGGAGGAAAATCGGGGATCATATCAATTTAGGAAGGATTTGTATTGGCCATGGATGCTAGTAAAAAAATTTTAATAGAAATAAAATTTGTGTTATTATACCCAAATCAAGAAAGGATAATGGCCATTATTCAGAGAATATTCGTGCCAAATCTGATAATAGTCCCAAATGTTAACGATTTTTGGCCTTGGAGGATAAGAATCTTGAGGAGGAAAATGTTATAGTTTGAAGGATATGACAAAAGGCCAAGTCCCACATTGGATAACTTTAGCTCATATTTTTATATACCATTTTGTGATATGGCTTTCAAAGTGGCTAGCAAGAGATGAAAGTCTTGTGTGCATGAGTTTGGGCCACGTGAGCTTGTCGTAGTGTAAATCCACTATTTCCCCCTGCATGTACGATAACGTGCAAAAAAAGGTGAACATGAATGTGTGTAAGTCCCATGCACATCAAGGAGGAGGTAGAGGTACAAAAGTGAAAGCACCCAAAAACAATAACATGTTAGGAATGCATAAAAGTTGGTGCCGACAAATAATGTTAAAGTCTATTAAGTTTTACATGTTCACAAAGTGTCATTTAACCATTATGAGTTAGCCTTAAAAGTCGAGGAGGACATTAAGGAAAACATTATTGATAACTCATTTAAGTGATAGAAATGATATTAGTGACATGAAGGTAGTATGCATGTTTGTACTTTGACCAAGTGTCTTCGTGTACCATATCTTTAATTGCCGCTAACACCATTTTTATCACTTAATGAATACGTAATCTTGATTTCAATCCCATCATGCTTGACAATCAGAGTAAGGTTAGTCCATGATGGCTAAATGAAACATAATATACATGTTGAGCATGACAGACCATAAAATAAATTTTAGACTCTATTAGAACTAAGATTGATTTTTAGCATGTTGCATGTCATTTATGATCTTTCTCGAGTTACAAGGTTGTTTTTATGGTTCCTCGTAAGTTTTCCTAGGCTTTTGAAGGTTGATCAATTTTCTTCAATGAGCTTATAAAAAAAGAAGGTGAAAGAAAACAATGCACTAAATAATATGCAACAGAAGATGTTTATTAAGAAGAAAATTTGTCATTTCTCCTACATAAATTTATTTTGTTTGCATATTGTTTAGTGTCTTATTCTCTTTCAATTCCTTTTTGATAAGTTTATTCTCTTTCTGACTAACTTAATCCACCTTCAAAGCCTAAAAAGACTTGTGGTGATAAATCAAATCCTTTGTTGTCGCATCATATTCATCTCCAAGCAATACATATTGTTGCAAGGGGATTATTAAGAAGTATGGGTATGAATTTGATTTCATAACATCTGTGTTATGAGGAATGTTATTGCTAGCTTTAGTATATTAATTGTTGATGTGTTGTGCAGGAGATGGAAAACAGAAACAAGAAGTTTCATATATGAAATTAGTTGCTTGCTTGGATTGTCGTTTGGAGGATTGAAGAGAAAGAACATGTTTTTGTAGTACAAGCTATATTTTGGGTTTTTTTTATGTTGTACATTGTTATTTTATAAGCTTTGATTTTGATGAACATATTCAATGCTTGTGCATTTGGAGACTCTTGTATTATATCTATTGATAAAAGTGGAGTTGTTTCTTTAGTGTAGACGACATGTGATTTTTACTCATGCTTTGAAGGGGTTTTCACGTTACAAATTTTTGTGTCTCCTGTAAGCTTTTGTTTCATAATTTTATTTGTTATAAGTTTTAGTTTTTAATATATGATGTGTATGAATCTAAAACTGATGTCATATAGGTCATGGTGTATAAATAAAAAGAAACATACTTACATGTATAAAAGTTACAATGATGAATATAAACATGATTTCGAAAATCGAACCTAATGGTTCTATTGAAACGTTTGTTTGTTCCAAAACTTCAAACCATTTAGGAATCGTTGCGAACCGGTCAAAAATTGGTTAAACCGGCCTGGAATTGGGCAAACCCGACCTAGAACAGGTATTTTTGAGAAAAAAAAAATAATGTTTCTTTTAATTTTTAAATTTAATATAGAATATATAAATACAAATAGAAACACTTATTTTATAAGAATTACAAATAGGAATAAATTTTTTTATCAATGATTATTTTTTGTTCTTATAAAACATAATTTACTCATTTATATTAATATATAATTCCTTATATCTTAATTTTTATAATTTTGTTATATTAATTTGACATTTTCTCTTTCTTATACATATGTAAATTTGTTAATGTTAATGGATATTGTTGTATTTTAATAAAAATTAAAGTTAAGTATTATGATATATTTTATTTGAACTTTTATTATTTGTACCTTGAATGCTAAAAACCTATAAAATGATGTTTTATTTTAGTTTTAAAAGTTATAAAATTATGAAAATACATTTATTTAATATCGGTTCAACAACAATTGAACCAATGAACATTGAATAGTGCCTTGACTAGTTTAGATTTAAAAACATTGAATTTTTTTATTTGTAGAAATTGACCATAATACGAGAAGTTTTATAACACTCACATACTCTGTTCAACCAACTAAATTAGACTTTTTTTTGGCAAAAAACAACATTAGATATAAATCAGAATGCAAATTTTATTTATTTTAAAGAAACTTCATTATACATTGATTATAATCACAACCAATGTAAAAAATCACATTTTGCATCGGTTATTGACATAATCAATGTAGGAAGTAAGTGGCTTGACGCATGTAGAATGTGTCACTTCCTATATCGGATTATGAAGGAATCGATGTAGAATCTACCTATATTTAAAATTGTGCTAGATAACATTAGTTTTGGAACCTTTTAGTACGCGTTCAATAATCTATGTTAAATTTTCTTCTTGTAGTAATGTAAGTAGCTACCCACATATATCTATTGTGACAAAACACCAAGCTAGTCCGTAGACTAAAGGCTTTTTCTCGATGGTTTTTGGCATGTGTCGTGTTGTTGTGACTTGGTAGTCATGTTGAACTAATTTGAGGGAAATGTCCATCATGATCACTTAAAATCTTATAAATCTTCATGGAGTCCAGTCAACATCCATATCATGGTTGTTAGTCGTAAGAACATGCATCATACGATTGTTAGTGTGGATGAGTGAATACGTAGGAATGTTAAATTTATGTTTGAAATGTTTTATTATTGTTGTTGTACCCTATAATATATACACGTTGCTTATACGATATATTATTCTAAGTGAGCTTATCCTTGCATCTTGGAGGCTCTGCCAGAGGTGATGGTGGGATGTGACTAGTTGGATAAGTCACATTGGTATGCCTTGTATTGAGGATTTATTCCTCTTACTATTTTCTTTTGAGATGCATAAAATAACCATCTTAGGGAGTCTGTTTTGTATTCCCCTCCCCTATTGATGTATATGTAGTTGATGATCACATAGTGATGTTGGTCTTTTTTTCATTCATCTACTCACCTTTTTTTAGATACTATGATATTACTTTCGTTTATAGGTTGCAGAGCCATGAGGCACTTCATTTATCATATTGTTTAGGTTTACATGTTGTGACGTGATTCAGTTAGGATATATGATGTTGATGTTTAAATTCGATGAGACAAAAAAATATACACATTTTTTAATGAATAAACTAATTAAAGGGTTTTAAAAATTAAAATCAAATTATATCCACATCGTATTAGTTGATGATGTCATGTAGCGACAATTGTTGTTACAAAACACACTTCCTTTTTTTTCGTAGTTGTGATAGCGACACCATACCCACAATAATTCCCCTCTTCATTTTTCTCATAATTAAACAATAACAACTTGTGGTTTTCTTAAGATCTAATCAAGAAAATGGGGAGGGTTCACAAGGGTTTTGGAACAAAAGAAGGGAAAAAATCATATATTTTGGAAGTGAAGAGACCTGGAAAAAAATGATATTCAAAATTGAATGAAAAAAAAAAAACGTAAACACCCAGATTTTGAGGGGTAAAAATTAGAGCTTTGGCAAAGGGAAGAAGAATGACATGGTGTGGAAAATTGGGTTGTTGATTTTGCAACTGGAAGTTTCTAAAGACTTCACCGAGCAGATTCACTCTCGTGTCTACACCAATGTCGAGCAAATCGACGACGACATAGGCACAAATGCTATTGAAGGTGAGTTTTTAGCAATTTAGAGATGCGACTTCATGCATGCAAATATGGGTTTGGTGACAAGGTTGTAGGTTTAGGGGTTCAAGAGACAAGAAACTTAACATTGCGGGGGCAAATAAAGGAGTTCAATAAAACAGTATTGTAGGATATCTACCTTTGTTAAATCGGTCATGCACATTGTCAACAACCATATTAATATCTACCTTTGTTTGTGTATTTGTACAGAAGGAGAAGAATGGACTGTGAAATGCATAAGATATGATCGCTAGGATTGAATCCAACGAAAAATAAAAGTGATGCACCATAGATCACTTATAAAAGTAATCCATCGTATTTGTTAAGTATTTTAAAAAACAGATCAAATTAATTTTATAATCACAATAATAATTAATATTATTTTAAAATTTTAAATAGACATATAAATAAAATAAATTATTCTAAAAGTGCACAAATAAAAAATAGAGACTATATATTTTAATTTTTTAAACATAAAAAATATAGCATTGCATAAACTACTTGTTAATTTTTAATAATGTTACCTGTATATTTAAAAAAATTCTCACATGTTTTCTTAAATCCACCTCTGATTTTTATTATATTTGGATAAATAATGTTACATATATATTCAAAAAAAATTATCACATGTTAAATATGTATTTTTAGGGATAAAAAATTGTCTTTCACCCTGTTATATATTTTTCCAAAGCATACACGGAAGATAAAGTAACTATTGAGGTGAGTCAGCGGCTAAATAGTGCGTTTTTTTTTAAAAAAAAAATACAACCACAATATATTAAATACAATAATTTGAGTAAATAATAAGTGATCACAATGATTATCCTTAAACATTTTAACTCTAAAGTAATACACCAAATGGAAGCAAAAGCCGGCACACACGGACATTCCCCGTGCCCATCTGTACTCTAATCCTATGACCTCATTGTATTAATTAGATGGCGGCCATATTTAATTTTTTTAATTCCCATAATAAAAATTGTAAGCACGTCAATAAAATAAAAAGCATTTCAGCTTTTTCTTTCTTTCTTTCTTTTTTAAATAATAATAATAATAATAAAAGAGAATCAATTCAAGTGAGAGGCAACCCCACGTGCGCCGACACGTGGCTCGAAGTCCCAAGAGTACGTTCATGGTCTCGCGCTCACCCCAAAAATACCACCTTATCTCTGGCACGTGTGAGCTGCACGCACGTGTCTATGATTAGATTAGATTAGATTAGATTAATTAGATCATAACTTACATCACCAAATCCTTGTGCTTTGGATTTTTAAAATATTAGAGGAAAGATTTTAAGATCGCACGCACATGCGGTGCACGAGCCACTCATATGTGAGTCCACTTTCGAATTTCGATGCTTTGAACGACGCCGTCAAAGCCTCTAAAAAACCAAGTTACCAACACGATACGTGTACACTACCGTCCAAATCTACAAGATATGTTAAAATAGGTTCTCACTGTTAATGACATAACTACCCCCAACTTAAAATTCCTTTTTAATAAAATAAATAAAGTCTGTCATTGGAATTCAAATTCGAGTTATGGATGAACACGACTTTAAATTGGGACGTCAACCCCCTTTGGTTAGACCTTCAACAACACGAGGTTTGGTCTTGACCACACCACAAACACTCATCTATTACCATAATGCTACATGTATAACATGTCAAAAGGAAAGTTTGGTCTTGCACATTGTGAAGGATAGTATTGTCTTTTCGTTGAGCGGCTATGTGCTACCATAAATCACTTTTGCATTGTTAACTATTGGATTGAATATTTTATTTCTTTTAAAAAAATCGTGTAATGGTAAGAGAAAAGTATAAAACTCTCTCATGTGCAATCTTGACCACCCTATACATAAAATAATTCTTACATTTTTTTTCCTATAAAGGAGTACTACCAACATAATTTCTTTTTTCTTTTTAACTTTGTTATTGGTACAAAGTTATTTTTGTCAAGATCAGTCATAAGTCTTCATCAAGGAACCTTGAGCATACATAAGATGAATATTTCTCTTTCAATATGATTTATTTCAAACACAAAGATCAATTAGAATTTAAAAAAAACTCATTTCTATAGGAGGTGTAAAAATTAAGATAATCAATAAATTTATATAGAAGGTGTAAAAATCTTTTATATTTTCAATACATGTATTACTTTTGTTTTGTTTTGTCCGCATGTGTGTTTTTAAGGTAATTTTATTCTAAACATTGTCACACATTAATAGCACGTTTGAATACTTACCAGAATTGAAATTTCGGTTCCAAAATTATGGTAAAAAATTTAACAGTAGAAGCAAAAGTTGATTTTGAAATTGATTATGAGAAAAATAAATTTAATCCAAACACGCTATAAATATCAACAGTCTTTTGAATAAAGATTCAAATTTTGATTCGTCCTAAGAGAGGAATAGTTTGTTCTACTGTACACAACCCAATCGGTACTACATTATTTATTCTTATTCTAATGTTTTGTCACAAGAAAGAAAAAAGGTTCCAAATAGAAACTTTGAGAACCACAAGGTATGGGGAACTAGTTTCATAACGAATAATAATAATTTAAATTTGAAAAGACAATAAGAAGGGGTGATGAAAATATCGTGGTATGAGAAGAGAAGAAAGTGAGTGGGGACCATTGACAGAATGCAAGAGAGAAGGGTTTTGGAATTGCATACATTGATGAGGGACACGCTTGCACACAGCTGACTCCAACCAATACTGAGGTGCTTCCATTCACAGCTCACCTCTTTTGTTTTTATTTTCCTCTCTTTAATTTAATTATATCATTCATTCATTCATATTTTCATTTTCCCCCATCTAATATAATGCCATGTGATTGTTTTTGGAGACTTGTTGCCGCATTTAAGTTCTGTTCTTCAAGTACACTCCCATTCATTTCTGCTATCAAATACTATATAATTTATATACATTTTAAATCTATTAAATATATATAGTTTTAGATATTTTGTTCAAATTTAAAATTTTGGAAAGCAAGTCCCATGCATGTTAGTGAATGAATGGGAAACTAAATAAAATATATATAAACATAAGAATCATTAAATTTTTAAACTTTTTATTATATTTTCGACCAACATATTACTTAAGTACTCAAAAGTCTTTTTTTTTCTCTCACTTATATTATTTCTTAGATATTTTCCTTCCAAGATAGCCTTGTTCCAAACACATTTTTCTTTTGTGAATATTCCAAACACATTTATAAAGATGTTGATATTAATTTCAGTAAGTAAAATGTAAAATTAAGAAATAAAAAATACAAAAATTATTTCCTAATGTTGAATCCAAGGTTTAAATATTATTTCTCCTAACCTATCTATTAACTCAATTTTCCACACTCTTAAGCACGATCCGCTTATATGATCCTTTTACTATTTGCTTCTTTTTCAACATGCTTTTTTTTTCCTGATAAGGCAGCAAATTCATGAAAACTGTTTATAACTGATAATTAAGCACTTAACATTTTTTTTTTTGGCTTTTTCTTTTGACAGTTGTATTTTTTTTCTTATTATTTTTGTCAAGCCGAATCTGTATGAAAGTGAATTTATCGCGTTTACGACAGCTGATTTAGAATATGCAAATGGGTTTGAACTTTTAAAATGTATCGATTGTTGATACTTCATAATTCAACTAAAAATTATTGACTTAATTAAGTTTTTTATATCTATAATATAGAACATTTTTATATTATTATCTAACATTTATTCTTTTCAATCAAGTATTCAAAAAAAAAATTCAATCTCATTTTACTATCTGTCATTAGTCGTCTTCTGTTAAGTGATGACATAACGGACAAAGTACCAAGTCTTGTCCCCGACACTTCATTGTCATGTCATTACCTTCAATGACATGACACTAACATGCCAATGATTGGGGGTGATTACATGACACTCTGTCTATCACGTTATCACTTAACGGAAGACGACTAATGACACATAATAAAATGAAATTATTTTTTTTTTTCAGGTAGGTATTTGCAAAAAATGAATTTTTTAAGTAGTATATGAAAATAACCTATTTTTCAAGTATGAAAAACTTATTTAAACCATATATAATTGGTGTTTTGTGGTTTATGATCAATGTACACATATAAAATATTATGTTTCTCCTCACTCTTATTTCACTATTCTCTAGACACAAAATATATATCTCTTTTGATCTTGTTGGGTTTCTCTTCTAACTTTATCCAAATATTAAATATAAGCATTTTAACTCTTTAATTTCACCTTTAATATTATCTTACTAATCTAGTTCGGTTGATTAAACATGATAAATTGATAGGTGAATTATCATAAATTTCAAATACTATTTTTTTATTTTTACCAATAAAAAATATCTTATCAATTTGATGTATTTCTTATTTTGAATGAAGAATTATCTTAAAAAATAAATGAGATAAAGTTTCTTAAGTCTATATAAAAGTAAATTACATATATGTTCATCAAATGATTTTAATTAATTTTTAGTTTTTTGACAAGTTAAAAAATATTTGATTAAATAAAAGTGTTTGAGAAACGATTTTTTTTTATTGGCTTATAAGATTTTCTTTTAAACATAACTTAAATTTACAATTACCATTTTTATTTTTGTTTTCGATAAAATAATAAAATTATCATTTATAATTTTATCTTAAATTAAATTATTTATTTTAATAAAACTCCTCCTTATCATTTGTTAACTAAAAAATTATTTTTTAAATTGACTTAAATAAGTTTTTCATAATTGAAAAAATATGTCGTTTTTCATATTACTGCTTAAAAATTCATTTTTTTTTTCAAATACCTAAAATGTTTTTAGGTACTTGGTTGAAAAAAAATTGATATTAGTTAGTAATCTAAAAACGACCTATATTTTAGGTATGAAAAATTTAATTAAGTCAAAATTATTTTATCATTGAAAAGATTAACTTGATACAATTAATGCATAATAAACTAATAATGATTTTATTTTTCAAGAATTAAAACATGTTTTACTAAAAAAAAGAATTGTATAACATTACCGGAGATATAATTATTTTAATAATTTTAAAGTATTTCATTCGAAACCTTGGTGTTGTAGTGCTAAAAGGATTGTTGCGATATCTTATGAAATTATTTTATTTTTTCCATAATATATTCTTACTTTTTTACAATATAATAAAAATGACAACATCTAAATTATAATTCCTTTTTGTTTAAAAATTAAAAATACTAAGAAACACAAACTTAAGGAAATACTGTAGTAGGGCCACAAGAGGATTTGTTATTACTAGTATTTTAGTATATATGCGCATTATAAAGGATAAATTTTTGTTTTTATATATTATAATTATAATAAATGAATATTTTTATTGTATAAATTATATTATAATTAAAATTTATACTATATAAATGCCTAAGGCCTTGCAGGATGTTGTTATGACAAGTAAGAATGAGGGGGAAGCCCATGTGATGAAGGGATTCGATGGGATCAACAACTCTACTAATTCCAAATGAATTTGTTGACTTGAACTACAAGGGCACTACAACTAAGAGAAAGAATTTAAAGTTTCTATGTTATGCTTATTCGAGACTCATGTGAGTGGATCAAAGGAAACAAACATTGCAGGTAGATGTTGTTTTGATAACAAATTCATCATTGATGCTCAGGGCCAATCTAAGGGATATGGGTGCTTTGGGATGATGAGGTTTGGAAGGTGGATGTCTTGAGGCAAGACTCTCAATTTGTGCATCTTAAAGTTTTCTATTGTAAAGAATGCTAACAATAATCTATGGGAGTTCTCAATACCCTAAAAGTCCTTTAGTTTTCGAATGAAAGTTCAGTGAATAGAAGGTGATGTCCATTTAGATTCCTTACATTTCGGATTTTGCATGAGAATTTTCCTTGATTCATGAAGGCAAAGTGGAAAGATAGAGTTTGGCAGCAAAAAAAAAAAAAAGCTTTGTATGGACTTGCAAGAGTGGAATTTTGATGTTTTTGGTCATATCTTCTTGCAAAAAAGATATTGATGAGAAGTCTACTTGCTCGAGCTTGGAATACGAGAAAAATTTGGTGTGGAAAGAGTATGAACAAGTGATAAACCGATATTTGATGGTATTTTAAAGTGATTTTTCATACTAATTTGATTCATTGTGACACACTTTTATGGGCAAAACTCACTATTTGTTGTTAGTTTGTCAAAGACAAGTGTTTAAGTCACTTTATGTGAAAAAAGAGCTAAAAATGATTCATTTTTTGGAGTTATTTAGTCACTGTTGAGAAGATTGTGACTGTGAATTGATGAATGGCAACTTAGAGAGACATTTGAAAACTTGAGAAGTATCACAACTGTGAGATATAGTTGACAACCATGACCATCAACTTTGGAGCATATTCTGGAACAAATAGAATAGATCATGGGTGTGACACATGGATTACGATTGTGACTAGCACCAAAATTTTAACAACATCTTTTGCTAGTTCGCGTTAATATGGACAACAATCGTGAGATATGAATCATGATCGTGACATGTGACAGATGTGAATTTTATTATTTTTAAGATTTTCATTTGTGTTTTGACTTGAACCTTTTAGTCCATTATCTTTAAATACCCTTTTGAACATTATGATAGTGTTTTACATTTTTTACGCTTGACAACTAAGAAGAGAACGATGAGCAAGACATAGGGTGAGAACTCTTTTGAATCTGACTCTAAGTATGCAATAAACATGATTAAAGGAGGTTGTTAGCCAACTCACTCTTACTTTCAGTTGGTGAAGTTGATAAAAGATTTCATAGTCTGGGGATGTTTGTTTACTTGGATGCATGTTTTTTGAGAGGCTAATCATGTGACAAATGTGTTTGTTAGTACAGGCTCGCTCTTAAAGTAGATGAGAACATCTTTAATTTTAATCCAAATTTTATTTATTTACATCTTTTAGTTGATGTAGCTAATATCTATTTTCCAAGGTTTTTTTTAGTAAATCAGTTGAAATTTTCTATTTCAATAATTAATGTGAGCTAATATTATAAGACAATTATATTAATTATTTATCATTAGTGAGTTTTATTTTATGTGATCAAATTAAGTGAGTCTATTGGACAACCAAATCAGATGATATAAACTTAAATGAGCATATGTCAATGTTGGCCCATTAGGGGATAATGGAAATCCTATTAGGTTATTATGTTATAAGAAGACTATGGTCTCCAATATATCGAGCCGTCACACATAGTTTCTCTTCTTCCCATATAAAGAGTTATGAAGGTCCTATTAAAGAATAAAGAGGTTCCGGTTGAGGAAGAACCATGAAGTCACCGATTACGCTGTTAGCCGGTTATCCATTCCATAATAGATCATAAAAAAAGCACATAGATCATAAATCACATAAGAATTCAGATTCTGTTGTGTTTATTTGATCAATCATTATGGGTTCAAGAATTCCTAGAACTCTTCTTGATAATATAACTAATGAGTTCCTAGTGGTTATTGGTATTTTATAAGGATCCCCTAAAATTCCAACAAGTGATATCAGAGCTGCCATTACTCTTAGATTATTGGAATTTAAAGTTATTTTGTTCTAATTATACCTGGAATACTTTGGTTATATGAACCCAATTTTTTTTTGGAACAACACATATTTTGTTGGTAAATTGGATATTTGATTTAAATTCGGGTGTATTTTGTTTTTTTGGCATCGTTATTTGGATTTGTGAACAACTTCTCTTCATGGCTATTGTTCATAATATATAAGGAAGTTTTTTGCGCATGCAGTTTTTGTTTTTTTATTTATTATTTGATTTTGTTAAAAAAAAGAGAGGGAAAGTTATAATGAAAATGTTTAGCTAGAGCTTGGTGAAGACCTACTCGTGCATTTAGTTTTGATCTCACCTCTTGCACACTTTGAGCAATTCAAAGTGAGCTATAAGACAAGGACAAATAGTCTATTGATGAGTTTATCTCTCATGGGTGCTTTCAACAAAAGAAACAAAAGAAAGATGCAATATTTAATTGGGATATTTTAAGTATAAATCAATGATAACATTAAATATAATTTAAGGATATGATATTTACTTAACGTAATTAATGTTTTATAGTTTTTTGCTATCATGATTAAGTGTAAATTTAGCAGTAACAAATCATTTCCATTTATTTGTATGTCTAGTATTTTTTTAATTAAATTGACTGACACGATATATTGTCAAAGTAAATAAAGTCGCAACTTGGCCAAATAATATTTTATACATGTGATGATAAATGTGTGACAATTATAGGTAGTTTCATGTGAATAATAGTTAATCCAAAGAAAGGTTATTATTTGATAGGATTTATTGTCAATATTTGATCATTACGTTGAGAGTACCAATTATAAATTAATTTCTCTAGGAATTAACGTTGTGTTAGGTATCTTGTGATGGCTCTGTTCTATAAAATATTTGCATGTTCTGTTATATATATTTTTATATAACTAAATTATATGTGAAAGTTGTGTAATTTTAAGACCTCTCATTTATTATATTAAATTGTCTTGTATTCTTTGGTTAAATTGATTGAAACAACATGTTGTCAAAATAACATCTATTGTGTAAGTTGATTTGATTGAATTTACATGAATGTTGCATGAAATTATTCATGCAAATTGTGCTCGGCCTAAAGGAAGACACAATTTGACAAAATAATTACATGCTTGCGATGATAAACATGTGGTGATTATAAATAATGTGATTTTTCATGTGAATAATGAAATGTTCAAAGACAATAATTATTTGACTGGAGTAATCATCATATATAAGTTTTCCATGTGAATAATGGAGTGTCCAAAGACAACCTTTGTTTGAGAGGACTTATCACCAATATTTGATCAATGCGTTGAGAGTACCACTTGCAGTTAGTCTTTTTCAATCCAATGATTGAGGATTAATGGTGTGCTAGATATCTTGTTTGGATCTTGAAATTTATCATATGGATTATTTGTGTATTATATGTTTATTGTTCTCTTCTTTAATTATTGTTGTTGTTACTACTATGGTTTAAATTACTCATTATTTAAATTCCAAAGTTGCATGTATAAAATTTAGAGTTTGAGAGGAGTCAGTTGAGAGTTGAAGATACTGCATACTTTTTTTCTAAAGAAGAAACAAGAGAAGATAAGGAATTTCTTTTTTGCTTTTGTAGGATGAAGCATATAAAAAAAGGTCTCATTTACACTATTTAGTGTGTGAAAATGATAAACTTCTCATTTTTGTTTATTTTAAAGTTAATTTAGTTTTGTATCGAAGGACATTAGTGGGTAGATTTTGGTTCTATTACTCACAAAAGCATGTCTATACGATGCTACCTATGGAGTCATCCGCCAAGTGATAATGAAAAATTCTTCTATGTGGGCGATGACATAAAATTATAGTTGAAGTTATGAGAACTTTTATGTTGCTTTAAAAGACTGAAATTCATTTGAATTTGGTTGAGACATATATTGAGCTATTTATTAAACTAAATTTTATTTCTAATTTAGACAAATTCAATTATTTTTGTTCAATTAGAAATAATAAAGTTAGTCTCTCGTGTGATTTAAATGTTGCAAGTTATGAGTTCTTTTATGGATATTTGAGTGTTCATATTACAAACATTTTTTGGGTGGTACAAAACTTAAAATTAAATGAGAATTTCGTTACTTTATAACATAAGCGCTTAAGTCATATCTCTTAATATAGAATTTGGATGCTTGTGTTATAGGAAATTCTGGATCCTTTATATTAGTTGGACCTTATAGTCTATATTGAGTATATAAAGGGGAAATAAACAAACAAAATGAAATTCAGGTGTTGAAAGAAATAAGGATGTGTTATAACTAATACATGCATATATTTGTGTTCTTTTCCTTATGGATTTATGGAATGAACAAATGTATTTTATTATGTTCATAGATGATTCCTCTTTATTTAAATTTTGAGAAGTTTTGACCTCTAAACATTTAGTCTTTCAAAGATGAAGTTGAACTTTAACTAAGAAAATTAAGGTTGTCAAATGTGACTATAGGGAATACTATGATATATATGACATAAGGTACAACGTTTGGAGTCCCCCATGTGATTTTCTTTAATAATTATGAAATTGTTTTATAACATGTAATGTTAGGCAAACCTAGCATGAACAAAGTTGCAGAATGATGAAACTAGACTTGTACAAATATGGTAAGAAGTTTAATTCTTCTCTACCAAAGTCACTTTGGGAAAAGACATTAAAGAATACAATTTATATCCTTTTCGGGTACCATGTCCGGTGGTCCTTATCCCATAGGTATGAGTTGGGGAAATTCCAACATTAGGCATATACACATTTAGGGATATTCAGTCAAAGCAATGTCTTATAAGCTACATGAAGGTAAGTTGGACTTAAAGATAATTAGTTGTAATTTTTTTTTGTTACATTTAAAGCTCTCACGTGTATAAGTTTTACAATCTTACTTTAAGATCATGTTTGAGATGTGTAAGACTCCTTAAGGAAATTGAGTTTGGAGGGGAAAGAAACATAATGAGTATTGTCTTTAAAGAATAATTTTTTATTGACAATAGATAAACCTTTGTACTTACCATTGTTTAAGAAACAAATATGGTAATTAAATAATGATGTTACTCCTAGCATTATTAAAAGACAAGACAACACTAAGATTCCCTCTCAAAAACCACCTAAAGTTCAAACTCAATAATCTCAAGAAATGTCATTAAAAAGATCCACTAGAGAAAGGAAAAATATAATTTAATATGATTATGTCATATTTTTTAAGAACATGAAATATGACATTAGGTTGACTGAGAAGATCTAATTGACCTTAGTCAAGTCATGTTGTGCTCTAACTCTCAAGTGGATTGATGCCATAAATGATGTAATAAAATTGATGATTGAACACGACATTTGGGATATCGTCAAATTGCTTGAAAGTGTGAAACCCATAAGTTATAGATAAATATCTATAGTTGAAAGAGATTCAATGGGTAATTTTGAGATATATAAAGATTGTCTTGTCGCCAAAAGTTTTACAAGAAAGAAGACAGTGATCACAAAGAGACTTTCTCTCTGATTTCTTAGAAAGACTTTCTTAGAACTATAATAATACCGTAGATCATTTTGATAATTTTTTTGCATAGATGGATGTAAAGATTACGTTTCTAAATGGAAACATTGATGAAATAATTTATACGGTACAACCTGAAAAACCTTGTATAAGATGATTTAAAGTCTATGATATGCAAACTAAAAAAAAACCATTTATGCTTTTAAACAAGTCTCTCGTCTATGGTATTACAAAATTCATTGTCTTTACACCATTCTGTAATAGATTCTAAGAAAAACACATAGATCAGAAATCACATAAGGATTCAAATTCTATTGCATTTATTTGATCAATTATTATGAGTTTATATATTTCTAAAACTCTTCTTGATAATCTAATTAATGTGTTCATGGTGGTTATTGAAATTTTATAAAAATCCCATAAAATTCCAACAAAACTTGTCCCTCCCTTTCAAAAAACAAAAAGAATATACAAAAATTACAAGGAAGTGCATATCATTATTATTCTCTCTTTAATAAGTGCGTGTGTAAATTTAGAATTTAGTTTTTATATTTTTCGCATTTATATTTGTAGTTATGAAAAATGCCAACATATCTATATCTATTAAGGCCAGAAGTAATATTTCAGTACTAATAATTGAATAAGAACGGAATAAAAAAAAAACTAATTGAATAAGGAAGGAATAAAAAAAAAACTAATTGAGTAAGGATGGAATATTACTATAAAAGAGTTTTTGATTTTTTTTCATACTTAATTTTTTTTGGCCCTCTTTATGTTTCATTATAATTCGTGATATTGTTTTTATTTCCACTTCACATCATTTATTAGTTATCTTATTTTTGCCATTGCCTTTATTTATTTTTTTTGGCTAGTGTATACACTTTTGGTTGTGAAATTATTAACTTCCATTATAAAAAAAACCCAAGTATGAACATAATTAAGGTGGTGATGTACTCTTGTGGCTGGCATAACAAAATTGCCACAGTTTTCATGTTTAAACTATTTTAATTAATTACAAAAGTATATTAGACGACAAAACTTTTTCTATTTATGAAAAAAGGGAAAACATTGGCGACAAACCACAATCTAATCATATTGTTGTATGAAACGGAAGAAGCTTGAGGCTGATTAGGATTACTAACTGTTATGATTATGTGCAAATGCCGACCAAGCTACCACTCGTGATCATCACCATAGAAAAACAGAAAAGGAGGTGAAGAAACAAAAGGTGTGTTGTGTTGATTATAATTCAAGGCTGATGGGCGCAAAAATGCAAAAGTTAGGCCTATCAAAGCCTACAAGGTTAGATAGTAGTATTAGATTGGCTAGTAGTAATGACTGTTGAAACTATAATTAAAAGTTTGAATGATTAGGGAATCTCAAAACAGTGTTTGCAAGGAAAAAAAAATTTGGGCTTAAGTTAAAATCTCTTTGTTGATTTGCCTTGGCGTCCCGGTGTGAACCTCTTAATCTCTTATGCGTGTCAAACCAGTGTCCTTCCCTTTCAATTTGCACATGTTTGTGGTATATAATATAATATTATAATGATGCATAAATTGTAATTGAACAGAAAAAAAATAATTTATTTGAACAGAAAAAGAAACTTGAAAAAATCAAACTAAAATGGAGGACATTCCGAAAAAGGGAAAGTGGCTAGTTAAATTAAATCAAATCTTGTAATTTTATGATGTGCCCGATAGAGGAAGTTACGACATTTTCCGATAACTTTACTAACTAAAATTTCCCCCCCTTTCTTTCACATGTACCAATTAAATTGGTTAGTCATCGACATTGGGGCAACAAATTTAAATGGTCAATTTTAATTTTAATAGGAAGCGTTTGAATTAATCCATAGGTGGTCAATGAATAACCCATCACATTAATAAACAGTAGTAAGATAAACATAGGGTATTGGGCATTTTAAAAGAACAATAATAGTAGTATAAAAAGGACAATAGTTATAGATATATGTCCCATCAATGGATCAAACACAGCGTAAAAAGGAGGCTAAGAAGAAGGAAGAGCCCCAGCCGAAAACGCAAGCGGAAATTGAAACGTAGTAGCACAAATCTGCTTTTTTGACTTAGGCATGATTCAGCCGTGTTTGGTAGTAATAATCATAATCATCACCATAGTTAACAACATTATCACAAACTGTTAAGTAAATTTATTCCTTTTCTCGCGTATGTGAACTGAACACCCACCAATAACAATATATAATAATTAATGAATGAAAAATTGACTAGTCAAAAGTCACATCTTGAGTTGTGAGGGTAAAATCTAGTATAGGGGGTTACTTTTCCATGATTAACCAACAAAACTAACCTAAGCAAATCTTAATCACACCCTCGCCGCACCAGATTCCTTCCCGCGCCACGAGAAATTGACCAGCCGAGAATTTGGAATAAGAATCCAACGGCGCAGAGACGTAGGCGTAACGAAAACGGACGAGTCCTTTTCTCTCTCCTCCTTTTTCATTTTCCTTTTTTCTTTTTTCTAAACATGTATTATAATTCTTATGTGTTATGATTTTTTTTCTTTGCTTTTCTTTAACGGATCATATTATTTTATTAAGTGACTTACCAAGATTTAACCATCCAATTCATAGTCCAACAGAGATTACTCATTGTTTTTTTATGATAAATATTTGATATCAATATGATAAAAAAAATTCAATGCTCTCATTTATATATATATATATATATATAATGGATTTAATTTTAAAAATTATGAATATGAATATTAAGCCCTCTAAAAATATAAAGCACCTTTATACTCACGATATTCTAATTCTAAATAAATTTTTGGAATATGAGTCAGTGAGGCAAAAGGAGAAAAAACATCTCATCCTCCTCCACCTCACTAGTCAACACGTGTCTCCACCGGCGGTTACCGGTAGCCGGTCACCGGCGAACCTTTTGCAGCCCCACCACAACCTCCTCCGTCAAATTTTGCACAACTCGAAAACACACAGATTTTTTTTTTTTTTTAAAAAGAAAAGACACACAGAGAACGATGTTTAGTTAGTTGATTAATCTATTAATTAATTAGTGGCGATGGGAAAAGAAATGAAAATTAAGGAATTATTTAATTATAAATTAAGATGTGATTTAAGGGGAGATAAGGCCATGTGAGGGGTCCTCTCTGAGATTTTGCTCCAAAACCTTCCCCTTCATCTGATTTGCAGAGACTAACCCAAGAAAGGACCAACCAAAACCAAGTGCTTTCTTGGAGCTTGGTAGAGAGAGAAAGTCCCACTTTCTCTCTCTTCTCTTTTTTCTTTCTGTGTGTGTTGTGTGCGTGCGTGCGTCTGAGGGTACATGCAAAACAGTGAGTTTGAGATAGAGAAAGAAGGAGTTCAAGATTGTTGTTCAATTTTGCAAAAACTGCCCATCAAGTACTTTTGTTGTTTTTTTTTTCGATTTTGCTTCTTATCCAACCCGTAAGTTTCTTGAATCATTGCTCTCTCTCTCTCTCTCTCTCTCTCTATATATATATATATATATATATATATATATATATATATATATATATTATTTTCTAGCTTTCTTATGAATGAGCTGTTTTGTTTGCTATTGTTGTTAAGATTGTAGATTTATGGAGATCTAACGAAATTTGGCCTTTTGTTCAATCCCGGGGGATATTGATTAATGTTTTGTTCAAAATTGTTTTTTTTTTTTTTTTTGGGTTTGTGCATTGGAGTGTTTGATTCATTGTTGTGTTGCATTTGATTCCCTGGACCGATTTCGTTCAATTGAAGTTAGATGTTATCTATGGTGTTTTGCTTATTGGATCTCTCTGCGATTTTTTTTCAGAACGGGGCATTTTTCCCTTTCCTCTAATCAGGGTGTTCGTGAAAAAAAAAATGTGATTTTGAATGGATTCCGATCTGTAATCGTGTTTTTTGTGGTGTTGATGTTTCTGGGCATTTAGATTTTCAATTGGAATTGTTCTTCCTGAGAAGAAGGGTTAATAGATAGAGAGAGAAGAGAGAGAAATACATGGAACTTGTGAATTGAGTCTGATTTTGATTGATTCCGTTTTGAACAGGTTCTTGATTTGGAAGGTGATTCCGGGAAGGAATTGTTAGGGTGCTGCTGAGGCTGTTCATCACCTATCTTTGTGGTGTTGAATTTGCCACTTCTGATAAAGACAGAAGAAAGCACCGGATTGAAGGTTGAGTTGTTGTTGTTGCTTGTTGCTGCTTCTGTCTCTTGTTGTGGAGACTATGTTGGAGGGTCGTTCCTGCGTGGTTCCGAGGTTGTTTCCCAGTTCTTGCCAGGCAGATAACAAGTGGTCTTTCATGACATACCTGCCGGACTTGGACATAAAGAATGGCAAGCGCCCTTTAGACACTGATGGGGAGGAAGAACCCCAGCCAAGGAAGGTGAATAGGAGAGTGGATTCTCGCCATCATGGCGAGACCACTCGGTTCTTGTTTCAAAAACAATCGTGTCATGCTGATGATTCTGTTGTTCCACAAATGGATCAGGATCGGAGGAAGGATTGCGTGTTGTTGAGTAATTGGCAAAGAGTTGAGAAGGCTGATGCCTTTTCTGCCCAGCTTTTGGATGAACGAGAGCAGCATCGCGCTGGGGATTCATTGGTGGTGTCCACTGACCTTCAATCTAATAAAAAGGAGGAGGATCAGTTAGAGGATTCATCAGATTCTGGTGTTCAGCAATCTGATGAACAGAAGATGGAGCAGGAGGTGGAAGGGGATTTGCTGGATGCTGGTGACCAGCAGCCACCTGATGATCAGGAAGAGCATCATGGTGGGGATTCATCAGATTCTGGTTCTCTTTTGCCCCGAATGAATCGGGACAGCTCAATCGCTTGTCTCAGCCGCTGCTCCAGGTCCGACTATGGCTCTCTGGCCTCGCTGAATAGGAGCTTTCGGAACACAATCCGAAGTGGTGAGTTGTATAGGTGGAGGAGACTTAATGGGATAATAGAACACTGGATTTATTTTTCCTGTGCCCTCCTTGAATGGGAGGCCTATGATCCAATTCGCGAACGGTGGATGCATTTACCAAGGATGGCTTCTAATGAATGCTTCATGTGTTCAGATAAGGAGTCTTTAGCTGTAGGAACTGAACTTCTTGTGTTTGGAAGGGAGATGAGGTCCCATGTTATTTACAGATACAGTCTTTTGACTAACTCATGGACATCTGGAATGAGGATGAATGCTCCAAGATGCTTGTTTGGATCTGCTAGTTTGGGGGAGATTGCTATTTTAGCTGGCGGGTGCGATTTGGACGGTCATATCCTTGACTCTGCTGAACTGTACAATTCTGAGAATCAAACCTGGGAACTACTCCCTAGCATGAACAAGCCGAGGAAGATGTGCTCTGGGGTATTTATGGATGGAAAGTTTTATGTTATTGGTGGAATTGGTGGAAAAGATTCTAAGCTTCTTACATGTGGTGAGGAGTACAATATACAAACTAGAACATGGACAGAAATTCCTAACATGTCCCCTGGACGCAGTGCCAGGGGAGCTGAAATGCCTGCAACAGCTGAGGCGCCACCTCTGGTTGCCGTTGTAAATGATGAATTATATGCTGCTGATTATGCTGACATGGAGGTAAAAAAATACGACAAGGAGCGAAGAGTGTGGGTTACCATTGGGAGACTACCTGAGCGAGCAGTGTCGATGAATGGTTGGGGTCTTGCATTCAGGGCGTGCGGAGATATGCTTATTGTCATCGGTGGACCAAGGACTCATGGTGAGGGTTTTATTGAACTCAATTCATGGGTTCCCAGTGAAGGACCTCCACAGTGGAATCTACTCGCCAGAAAACGGTCTGGCAACTTTGTCTATAATTGTGCTGTGATGGGATGTTGAAGAATTGAATTGTGAAAGGTATCACACATTTTGATGCTTCAAATCCAATGAGTTGCACAACATTGATTCATCCATTGACACAGGATTCTTGCTAATTGGTACTTTCCCCCTTCTTTTTCGATGATATTTTCCTTTCAAAGGCGGGGGAGGATGGGGAGGAGATTCAGATATTTCTCAAGATTGGCTGAAAAGTTTTCCAAGAAGGAGGCTCTTCGGTCTTTTATTTTTATGTTCAAAATTTCAGTTTCCATTTTGTTCCATTGAAATTGGTATCTTCCCCCATTTACATTTACATGAAAATTTTCAAAGCTTGCTATCATGTAGCACAGGAATAGGTTAAATAATTGAAGTCTCAACACTAATGTAGGTTATTGGTGTTGTTTATTTTAAGTTTTTCTTTTTTTCAAGAACACACAACTAGATATTTGATTTTCATGATCATAAATTTTCTTAGCTTGAAGGATGGGAATAATTTCCGATAGTTGTTTATTAATTTTGGATTATTTAGCAATCCAATTTTCATTTCAATTCAATTCTTGGACTATGTATTTTGAGCTTTCCCTAGCATGGAGAAAGTAGTATATAGCCTGATAAACATTCCATTTATTACTTGTTGCAAATCTAACTTGCCACCATAATATATTTTCTACTTCTGTATTGTCAATGATTGAATTGTTGATGGTGACACTAAGCTGCATAGATGCCAAAATTGAAAATGGGGTTTTCCCCCCATGGTTAAAACTATCCGAAATTGATGGAAAAAAACATGTTCCGTTATATAAGTTGAAACAATTAATATATGATGCTTTATATTTTGTCTCTTTTGAAATTATAATTAAAGTTATGGTCTTATGGATACCGTGGATGCTCAACTCATGGTGAAGAATTTAAGCTTGAAACTATAGATAAAAAATCTTAATTCTGAGGCATTGACTCAACTGCTAAGTCATATTATAGGTGGAGGCACCTTGTGACAAAGGCTAATTAGATGCCTATGTGACAGAGTGAGGATTGATGTCACTAGCGTTGATTCCATAATTGGGAGCTTTTTTTTAGCGAAGATGAATTGCATTGACCTTAATTTTGTAGATGCGGTTGGAATTGAAATATGCTTAAAAACTACGTTGTCCTAATCCTATTAATTATAGTTAGTTATTGGATATTTAAGATTGCATGACTGTGATAATAATGGTCCATGCTACTGCGGAAATACGTCTTAGGACTGGCGTTGAAGATCTGCTTTTATGATTTCGTAGGGTGGTTGATTCACCATTATTGGATATCAAATCCATTCAATTATCACTTTCTTGTTTTTCTTTTACATTAAACACGGATGCTCCCTGAATATTTGAACAAGTTTGTTATAGTTAAGTGTAAGAATAATAATTGAGAATGCCAACTGACTGCGTGAGGTGAACCCATCTATATTCTGAATGCTGATGCATCTTATTAGAGTAATATGTTAGAGCATTTTCAATGCTTATTGCTTAATGAATTGTCTATTTTTACACACTATTATTTAATTTTTTAAATCATCGGAAGTGATCTACGTCATATTGAGTTTAAAATTAAGTCCCGGTTGTTTATATAAGCAACAATCAGTAGCTTATAAGTAAAAAAAATATTTTCTTGTCAATTAAGATCATTTAAGAGAGGTGATTTAAGAGTTGTTTGAAATTGTATTATTATTGAAGTAAAATATATATGAATGCTTAACTATGATTTAATACTATAGGGATTACTCTACAATGCATAGTGGTTTATATGAGTTGTCTATTATAATTTTGTGTGTCTTATAATTTCATATAGATTTAAGTATTTTAAACAAAAATTCACTCAAATGCTAAAATTGTTAGTGAGTGTTTAAATTAATTTTATGGTCCTATAATGTTTAAAAATATGTTATTTATGATATAATATTGTTAAGTAACGGTTGTTTATATAAATAATGATGCTTATATAAGTAATTTCATGTCATATATCATATGTCATATACTTCGGTGGAAAAAAAAATACTTAAGCAATATTACTTAAA
This sequence comes from Glycine max, assembly GCF_000004515.6. Lineage (NCBI taxonomy): Eukaryota > Viridiplantae > Streptophyta > Magnoliopsida > Fabales > Fabaceae > Glycine > Glycine max. The sequence goes on from NC_038244.2 coordinate 41,095,772, forward strand.
ATTAAACAAGTCATGTAAGCACTTTCACATGAGATCTTCTAAGCAACTCAAAATGGGTTGTTAAATTGCACCCATTGAAGATGTTTTTATTTCTTCTCAAAGTGTTAGTTTTCAGTTTTATTGCTGTAACTGATATACAAGTAATAAGTACCCTTTTGGCACTTCACACTTTAATACATATGGAAAATCATAAAAAATATTATATTTTATTATTTTTCTATTTGTTAAAAAAAATATGGTGCATAAAATATGAACACAGGTTGGTAAGGTTGTCCATTGCTCGTTATTCAGATGAAACTTAGTCATGGGTTTTGGGGCTTTTGCGTTGAGGAATTAAATAAAAAAATGATGAATAATTAGAAATTTTGATATAAAATGCACAAGAGGTAACTAAAACATCTTGGTAAAGTGTGAATTAAATATGAATGGTGATTCAAATAATTGTCGTATATTTTGAAAGTCTGCATCCATTGTGTAGCTCTCCGTAAACTTGTTTTCATAAAAATCATATTTTGCAATTGGTGAGTTTATAACAGACATCTGCTCATAAAGTATGGTAACAAAGTACTTTAATGTGTAAGATTATGCTTTGTAAGTGTCAGTAAAAGTTATGGCAGGCTTATTAGAGGTTAAATGATAGATTTTTTTAATCCATAGGAATAAAAGAAGTTTATAATAATTCTTATATCTTATTTAATCAATTGAGTAAGATCCTCTTAAAAAATGATAAAGTTTATCTTACTAGAAATGTAAAATAAAATTTGATGTACTTGAGGTATGGTGTTACTTGTTAAGGTTTGTTTTTCTCCTGTTTTGTTTTTCTTTTGTCAAATTTATTAGTCAAGGAGTGTTAATAATATATTCTCTAACTTTTTCTTTTCAACACCTTCTTTATTATTAATTTAAATTCACGTCAATCTCACTAATTTAAGAATGTGATCTATCAAATAGAAAATGAGATCTATATATGTAGTGGAACATACATGAATTTTACCTAATAGAAGTTTGAGCATCGAAAATAATGTCCAAGAAATGTGTTAGAAACATTTCTTTTTAGAAATGTACTCTTTCTCATTTAAAGAAAATTGATTTAAAATTACAAAATAATGAGTGAGATTAACTAGAGACTCACATAATTTTGTAAGCCTCGGCGAGTTTTAGTCAATAAAAAAGAACATATATATATAAAAAAAAATAGGTCAAAGAGTATATTTTTAACATTTGTATCGATTAATTAATTTTGCAATTGGCCTATTGCTACTATGAATTCGAACACTATCTATCATGTGTCCGTGCGTATCTTTTCTTCTTCTGAATACTTATGAGTTATGCCATTTTAGAATGTTTCATCCACTATTTGCCTCCTACTCATTTAAAGACTTCGAATAATGCTTTGGTGAGACATCATTACATTGCGTTGAATTCACTCATCCAAAGGCACTACTTGACCTAACTAAAACAAGGTCAAGGTCAGGAACCAAAGCTGGTGGCTTATTGTTGTATTGTATGGGTTTTCAAACAATAAAAAAAATTAAGGTCCATTCGTTTGCAAAGAAAAAGAACAAAAAATGAGATGAAATTCACATTTTTAAATTTTATTTTAATTTAAAACTTTTATTTCAATTTATTTTCATTTCATTTCTTTCCACACTACTGAATGGACCCTTAATGTTGGCCACCATGCATCATGGTCACTCCTAAGGAAAATGGTTGCGTGCGTGTTGGATGCTTGTGTCACACGGTGTTTCAAAACATGTATACTCCGTACAAGGCATTCTTTGTTGTGCTTCTGTTTCATGTCTGCGTAAGTGTCTATGCGTCACGGGCCATGATGGAGTTGGGGAAAAAAATTTTATTTTGTGAAAAATAAAATGAAAGAGAGAAACACCTAACTAGAATGGTTCAAGAGGAACAATAATGCATGTGTGCCATGCATTATAACCAGAATGGCAAAATGTTATAAACCCTAGGATTTGGAACATATTGTAGCCAGAATGAATTGTCAGGTTTTAATGCTGATTTTATAATAATGTTTCAAAATATGAAGAGTAGTAATCCCGAACATTTTAAAATGATTATTAGATAAAATGTACATGAAATTCACTAAATAAGAAATAAGATTCACACTATATTACAAATCGCACATTGATTTTTTTTTTTTTAATAAGAATTGTAGGTGAAGACAAGAATATTTGTAACCCAATAAAAAGGAAAAGATTAATTCGGGTGGGTAATATAATGCTGTTTGGGGTCTTGTAAAAATGTAACTAGTGCATATAATACTGTTATTAGACAATTGTTGATTACACCTCCCCTTTATACTAATGTACCCCCTTTTCTGTTTGTTTGTTTTTCCTGTCAAAACTACCCTCTTTTTGGAAATTAATTTCTGGAAGTATTAGCACTTTTAAAAAATAATTTCTGAAGCCAATCTCTTCAACTTATGCATATGTTAAGGCTCAAAACTAGGTCTCCAATATCCTCATTTGCATCCTCACCAAAAATCATTATCCTAGGCAACATTAAGATTCTTATTGAAATAGCAAAAAAATTAGGCACAAGCAGATTCTGTGACTAGAGGGTTCTAGTGGGTATAATTCTTCTTCGAGGAGGGGGAGGAAGTCGATAAGGGGTGTGGATGAGACTAAGAGGTGTGGAATGGTACAATGTGAGGTTCAACTTCTTCATGTACGGGATAAAGCAAAGATGATAATTGATCTCCAATGCCTTCAACACATGCTGTACTCTTGTTCTAACTTTCTTCTTCTCTTCACTCAAATAAAAAAGAGCTGATTTACCAAATTTGATTTCTTCAACATGTTTCCATCTCACCACACATTGTTGTGCTTGTTGTGGGTTGTAAAGATGAAATCTCACCACAGTTTTCATGAAACCATTTAAGTACCAATCAATCTTGTTGATAAGAAGCGTTGGAGTCTAATGAAAGATGAACCCTTGTTGTGTAGATTTTTGGATAAAAGGACAATTTTGAAAAAAAATAAAATAAAAACATAAAAGGGAGGTACTTTAGTAAAAAGAGGAGGTGTAAACAATATTTGCCTTGTTATTTTGGTAAAAATGTTGTTTGCGGCCCTAAGAAAAAATAGTATTTAGAAAGCCCATCATTTGTTGAGAAAAATAGCCCATCTTTATCTTTATCTTTTGCATTTCTTTTTTACATATGGTAAGCTGGAACAATATTAATATTACTTAGGAAAAAATATCTGACATTTTTGGATAGAGAAATTTAAAATTTTGAGAAATTTTAAATTTTAAGAATTTCAAATATTTCAATTGAAATCCTTTTATTTTCAAAATTTTGTGTTAGGATAAAAAAAATTAAAATTATGAGGATGAAAAAGATGAATGAAAAAAAAAGAGAAAATATAATTGGTGTGTTAGTTATACATATTCCTCTATGCTCACACCCGATCGATATTTTAGGAGCTCAGACGGTGTTTCTTGAAAAAGATCGTAAAAAGAGAATTTCAATTTCTCATATTTTAGAAGGAAATTAAAATTCCAATTGTTTAAAATTCTGTTTTAAAATTCTAAAATTTTAAATTCTTCATAAAAAGCATTCAAACAATAAATTCTAAATTATATAAATTTAAATTCTTTGATAAATTACTTTTCTCAATTAAAATTCTCTATCCAAACATACTGTAAAATGAATTGTCATTTTTTACCTGGGAAGTTCCTGATACTTCAAACCACCGCAGCCATTTTTCTTCGAGAGTCGTTCAATCTTATCCCGAAGCAACTTCTCTATCATAGAGCATGAATTAATTTCACTAAAATATAACAAAAAATAATTTTGACAATTCAGTTTGGGTGTATAATCACGATTACGTGTAGCTTAGTGGAATATCCGATTTGTGTATAATTTTAATTGTTTTTATTTATTTTCCACAACAATTTATTATTTAATAATGGCTATGAATATAACAAAAAATGTAACGTTACATTAAGTTGTCTAAATTAATAAAAAAAAAGTTGTATAAAATATTTATATAAAATAGAAAGTAAAATAAATAAAACATAATGTCTTACTAGGATAACATAACTCTTTGATTGGTTCCAATAAACTGAATTGAATTCAAGAGGTTTGGCAGGGTGGAGAACCCGCAGGCGTTGAAATCATTAATTGAGTAAATGCCGTTAATTGAAGGTTTTGAGCTATTTAGGTCCAATTTCAAAGGTGTATGAGATGTCCTTCAAGAACTTATACCATATTTTATTATTAGAAACAATAGATAAATTATGCACTTATTATTACTGTATATTTTGTCTTTAGTATGGTCACTCATGCATAACTTGTGCTAAATAGGAGTTAAACAAATAGATTATTATTATTATTATTATTATTATTATTATTATTATTATTATTATTATTATTATTATTATTATTATTATTATTATTATTATTATTATTATTATTATTATTATTATTATTATTATTATCTATTGCTCGTGAACTAAGAAATACATTATTTGTCAAATTGATCTTGTTATTGTCAACAAGTTTTTAAAAGAAAAATTATAAATTTGACAATGACTTCTTAAACACTGATCATAAAAATAAATAAATTAAAAACTGGTTTTAATAGTTCAAAATTCAAGAACCTAAAATTAAAAACCACACCAAACTGCCTTTTATATAATTAAGTTTTCTGTTTTTAACTTATTGATGAGAAGAAAAAGTCTTATAATTAGCTTATTGAGATGTATGTATCATTCGACAAAAGCAAGCTCAAACTGATATGGCTATGCAATTTTTACCATATTTTCACTGTCTTTGATTGATATTGAAATTCACTTATATGTATACGCGACTGAAATCTCCTACTTCGGTTGTTGCGTGGATGGAAGGACTTCTAATACAAGGAATATAGAGAAATCCACACTCATTTTAATTTCTTTGGCCTTATTTTGAATAATTCCCTGTAAAATTTACTTTGCATTCCAAACTCAAAAATAACCCAACTACTGTCTTGGGATACTTTCTTCTCCAAATAACACAGTTAAATCAAAATCAACGTGTCTTAGGAAAAATAGTGATATGATTCATTCATTGATAAGAAGAACATGCGCTTGCATAATAACTAACGCAATGTCTTAATTTCTTATTATGTCTTATAACTTTGTCTATGTTCAAACTCGGCAAATTAAGCATCAACACTCAATGCTTAATAATGCGCATAATTTTGTTAGTATCGTGTATAACTTTATTCTTGAAAGCTTTCTTTTTCTGGCCACCACCATGCAATTTTTTTGTTGCCACTAATCACTTGGATTAGTAGACAGAGGAACAGAACTCAACATCAACTCCATTTAAAGGATCAATACGTGGTTTTCATTATCTTCCAAATAAAGCATGTGTGATGACACTTAATTTCTCACATCTTATTGATATCACTAAATGAAAAAATGAAATGATTAAATCTTTTTGTGTTAAAAATGATCAAATTTGATTGATTTTGTATAAAATATTATATTAAAGTCACATTATATATGCGTGCACACAACCATACCATCATCATCATGCATGGAACATTCCCTATTTGGCGCACATTGCACATAAACCAACATAAAAAGTGCACTGCTAGATTAAACTTTAGTATGTGGTGCATGTGATATGTGATTCATGTTCCTTTTGAGATGGCTAGCTGTTGGCCAAGCTACGATATCTATCCATCACTCCCACTTTCTTGTCTGCACGTGAACCATCCAAAAAACATTACGAATATATACTCTACAGTCATACGATCTTTAAATTATTTTGTATATAGCTCTAATTTATTATTTTTTAAATTAAAAAGTTTATTAATGATGGTCTTATAAATGTTTTAAATTCATTTTTTATAATCATAATATTGATATTTCCAAAAGTAATAATAGTCTTTATCCAGATTGTAAGCATATCCAAGATAGTATTCTCTTCTCAACATAATTTATTTCATACTCAAAGTTAATATTTGAATCATGAATCATTTGATTAAGAGATACAAATCACTACTACTTATATCAACTATTTTTGGTAAATAAGAGTGTGTTTGGTTTGCATTTTTATTTTCTATTTTCATTTCCTGTTTTTATTTTTGGAAAACTGTTTTCATTTTCAAAATATTAGAGTTCTGAAAATATGTTTGGTTTGATTTCTTGTTTTCTGCTTTTAAGAAATAAAAACATTGAAAATGTGTTTTCAAAAGAAAATGTATTTTTAGATTTGTTTAAAATTATATTTCTTGCCACCGCGTTTTTATTTAACCCAAAATGAGGTTCCGATTTCAACTGAAAATGATATTTTATTGTTTCCAGTTTTTGGTTCGTTTGGAAAAATATTTTCATTGAAAATGAAAACAAAAATCCAATCAAACACATTTTCATCACCATTTTCTATTTTTAGTGAAAATGAAAACAGAAAACAACCAAACCAAACACTCCCTAAATATTTTAGCCAACTATATTTACACCTCCCATTTTTTACTAATATATCTCCCATATGTATTTTTTCCTAATTTTTTTCGAAAGTGTTAAAATTTGAACTCATTCCAAAAACTAGTTTCTATAAATAGAATTTTACTACATTCCAAAAATTACTTTTTGCAAGCCAATTTTCATGAGAGAAAAAAAGAGGGGTGGCAAAGAGGGAGGATTCAAGATAGTGGGGCAAATTCGGTGCTTGCGAAGGTAAGCTTTAGGGGGTTGTCAAGTGCTTGAAGATTCTTATTCTTGCACAACTTCTTCCATGTTCTCATAATTTCATATCTTTTTTTTTTTTTTTGCTAGGATTTCTTCTAATGCAATCGAGAAAAGTGAGTATATAACTTAGCGAATGCAGAGCAACGGAAAGGCAATTGGTGCCCCGTTTTTTTTTTCTGAAATTGGTTTCCGAAAACTACTATCTGAAATGTATTTGAAATTTTAACACTAAAAAGAAACTACCTATTCTCTTAAAAGGCATGCCAAATGAAGAAAGAAAACAACGGTGTACAATTTTAACCATAAAACATATTTGCTCACTGCAATAAGAGATCTTGCACCCAAAAAGAGAGATAAGTATATGCTTTATCATATCAAAGATGTCTAGTTGATGAAAGATATTGAATGTTGCACTTAATACATTGATCAACCATTTTTTTCTCTATATATTGATATCAGATGAGGAAAGATTAAAGATGTGAGACAATGAATAATTTCTAAAGTCTCCCTATATATACCGAATACCCTTTTGCACAAGATAGATAATGAGTTGTTTAACATTCAATTTCAAATCTCTTTTGCTTTCTTTGTAAATCTTGTGCTTTAGTGAAAACTCTGAGAAAATCTTGTAATTCATTTGTATATTTTTCAGATAAGATGATAGAATTGTGGGACTTACATATACCAACTTTTAAGTGACTTTAGTTAATGTATGAAGAGACTTTGATACAAAGAATATTTGGAGTGTTTGCTTGAAGAGACAAGTTTAAAGACTACTTGGGTTTGAAGTAGAAGTGACTTAGGAAAGAATACTTATAACTTATTATAAGTTATAGTAAAATTTGATGGTTTACCAAGAACTGGACAAACAAACAGTATATAAGTTCTCATGTGTTCTTTCAATTTTGTGTTATTTCTTTTATTTGACCTTTTGTTTCAAAAGTATCATTTGTTTTGTTTTCACAAAAGTTTTTATACAAAAGCTTTTCTTTCAAGTGTGTTTGTCAAAACAAATTTTATATTTAGTCTGGTCATTAGATGAAACACTAGTATTGCCAAAAGGATTTGTGAAAGGTTTTGAAACATAACCCTCCTTGTATTTACCAGAATCACTACCACCAATGGATTGCACCACTTCCTTTATGGAAACCCTCTTTGCACCATGTGAAGTTAGAGTTGAAGTCGTGTGAACCACACCAACATCCCCTTAAGGTTTCACTTTGCCCCCCTTCATCAATATCACCATCTTTATACCTCGAAGCTCCACTGCCCTTCCATGTTATCCTTTTTGTTTTGAAAGAAAATATTAAAGTTGATCAAACTCTAAAATGCTCCCACATCAACTCAAAGAAACACGAGAAAATATAGAGTTGATTGGATGGTTAAGAAATATGAAAATGAGAAAAAGGTAACGGGTTTGATACCTACATCTAACAAAAATTAACAAATTAACAATTAAACAATTAGCATTTATCAATAAAAAAACATGAATTCCAATCTCAAACTAGAGTCCTACCTATGTCCCATGAGTGCCAAAAATGCAAGCACCTCTACTAGCAGTGCCTCTAGGCCTCACCCCACTTTGCCCCCACCATCAAGCAACACGAATGTGAAGCGAAATGTGAAAAAAATGAGTTTCATCATTAAGGAATTGAGATGACCAAGACTCACCTAATAATGAAACAACTAAAGCTTAAACTTTAAATCTATCAACATTTGCTATTAGTTTTTTAAAGTAAAAAATATCACACATGTTGACTAAAAGATCTCACATATCACTCTTTTCTTTAAAGTAAAAAAGTCTTTTTTAATTTTTATTTTAGATTTCGCGTATTGTTAGGTCAACCTTGGAGATGATGAAAAAGGTATTTTGATTCGTAATTTGAATTTGTTTCCATATTTTTCTTCTTTGTTTTTTTAACTTTAAATATTTTTATATTTGATTTGGCCCACTCTTTTGTCTCTCAGCAAAAAAAGACTAGGTTCACCTAATCTAGGAGTACATTTTAATATTGTTAAACATGCATAATTGGAATTAATTAATTACTGGCCCACGCAATCAACTTGATGGATGAAAACTAATTATCGATTGCATACTACAGGAATATTAGATGAAAGATCTTGGATCTTAATATAATTAACACACAATTTAATTAAAGATGGTTTTAGAACGTGTATATCTCTAGAAGAATTCTTAATTCATATCCGTAATGTTGATTTAATTATGGAAGGAATCTTAATTTCATGCTTGCAATCACGATCCAAACCCATAGGGAAGAGAATGAGAAAAAATTGCTCTGTCCAGTGACTAGGATTTTCTCACAAGTTATACATACAAAATTGTCTAATAGAACAATGAATCAATGATATTTTAGTCATCAATGAGAACAATGAACCCTTACCAAATATAAGTCCAAGCTCTCATGCCCATTCACTTAAAACATCTAAATAAGGACCAGTTTAATTTGCTTAAATTAATTTTTTTTTGGGTAAAAAACATGATTTTTTAAGAAGTAGATATATATGAGCCGCTTCTTAAGAAAACAAAATTGTTTTTTTTTAAAGAAAACTTAAGCAAACAGACCCTAACAAATATCTATGATTATAATTAAAATATCACATATTAATTTTTATAAAAATATCATCTAATAATCTAAATCAACCTAGTACTTAAATAATAGTAATCTATAAAAACATCCAACACCTAATAATTGAGGCACAACTATAATTGAGACTTGCAATCAAATTCTCGTGCACATGCATGGCCTTCTCAACATGTCTAATATGTAGCAATGCCTAACCACAACCTCCTTTATATGTAAAAGCATTCATACACGCCACACCTTATAATATTACAATGTGCCAACTCAAGTATATATTTGAGGCTAAGTTCCGTGACATTATACCTGCTAGGTGGCTCAAAAAGTCATTTGGAGTTTGGACATATTATGAAGTTCTGCTAGATTTCTCTACTTCATTTCGAGGGAAAGTAGAGCACTAAGCTAGTTTGGTGTACACACCACGTGCAAACCCACTTACACCCAAACTGGCTTCTTAAGTTTAACATGTTTGTTGGTTTAGTAGCACATGGTTACCGGTATAACTTCACTATCTTCAATTAAAAATGCATGTCTTGAGATATTTTGGCTAATGTTTTGTCCCCATCAACTTGATAGGTAAGCAATATATGATTATCAAAGTTAAAAATAACATTTTAAAACAAGTGCATGTTTGGATTAAAATTTACAAATTTAAATTTGGGTTAAACTTAAGTTTACAAACTGAATTTGTAAAAGTATTAATCTAAGTTTTACTTTTTAAAAACCTAGTTTTCAGACCAAATTTTTACTTTTAAACAAATTTGGAGATCAGTAAGCAAATATAATCCCAAATTTATTTTACTCTCAAAAACATACTTTTGGACTTTCTCACCAGAAATCCAATCATACTCTAACTCCTTGTGCCAAATACTACTTTAGAACAATGGTTAATATAACCGTATATAGATCGATAATGCACGTACATACGTAACACCTGCTTTATGGTAGGTTAAGCAAATACAAGGCAGATTGAGTGCATAGAATGCGACTTCAAACTCCAGAAAAGTGTTCGCACTTTGCAATACTAAATTAGTTAATCAAGATAGATTTCACCTTTATCAAGTGGAGCAAAGACATCCGAGGTTTCCTTAAAAATCGATTCATAAGGGGATGACCTACCCAACTATATAAGCACTCATCATATTTGTTAAACATCCGATGTGGGACTATTCTCAACAATGAGTATATATCTCATATCTAGAGATGGAAATAAGTTGAGCTGGAATAAATAAAACTTAATTAATTTAAATAAGTTTGACTTATTTAAAAAGTTCAAAGTTTTAAATTTAATGTGTTACCCATTATAGTTTTTTTTTTAAAATTAAGTTTATAAAGATTTCTATAAGAAAAAACTAATTCAAAGATTATTTTATGTTAAAGTTTTTAGATAAATATAAAGTATCTTTAAATATTATTGTACACCAACGAGTTTCAAGCATTATAAATCATACTTTATCTTAAAACTTTAAGACTTGAGTTTATGTGTTTTGTTTTCACTTATACGATTTTAATCTTTTCATTTATACACATGTGGAATTTCACTTCAGACTAATACTTCAACAAAAGTTAATAAGAAATAAATAACTATGTAAAATAAATTGGTTAAGGCATATGATAAGGTAAAAATAGATTGGTTAGATGTTATAAGAGTTGGATCTAAAAAATTAATTTAATGAGAAAAAAAATAATCCATAATATTTTTACTGACAAATAATATTATAATTTTTTATAAAATACACAATCTCATGATAAAAAATCAAAATATTTAAGTTTTTACAAAATTAAAAGGATAAATGAGTAAAATTATTATCATTTTTTCTTTTTTATCTTTTACATTCTTTTGTTTTTTTAAAATTATCTTATAAGACAATACTTTTTTTATGAGGGTAGTAAAAATAATATTTATTTAAAATATTCAAATAAAAAAATTTAGTTAGCGGGACCCATAATTTACTTAGTGAGGCCAATTGTCTCCATAATCTTGTTGAATGTAACTTATTTATATAAGTTTATTTTAAAACGTAATGTGAATTTCATGGTAACTTATTTAAAAGACCATTTTACAACATGATTTCTAAATAAGGCATAAACGTAGAAAATGCGATAGATTTTTTTTTTATTTAATAGACAAATGCGGTAGAATTTTATTTAAATGGTTTTGGACATGTGTAAAGAAAAAGTGTAAAAGTCCCAATAAGAAAAGAGATAAGATGAAAGATAAAGCTTAATTGCTAGAGATAGAAATGGAAAACGAGAAAAACTATAATTAACAAAATAGTTAAAGAAGAATTTAGTAGTGATTTTTCACTAAACATGATTGGGGATAGAACATTATGGTGTCATTTAATTCACATAGGTGATCATGCCTAATAGAAAAGGACTTGCAAATATCTTAATGTACTCAATGTTTATGAGAGAAATATAAGTGTTAGTTAAAATAATTTATGAAACATCATTCATTTACAAAATATTACTCTCTTTAACAAAATTATCCTCCTACCTTATTAATACTTTTTCATTCCATTCAGTAAAATACTTGTAGAAAATGAGAAATATAATATATATATATATATATATCAATATATGATTTTTTTTAAAAATATTCAAAGTTATAATATAGGAGTTAATTAAACATCATTCATTTACAAAATATTACTCTCTTTAACAAAATTATCCTCCTACCTTATTTATAACTTTTCATTCCATTCAGTGAAAATATCAACAAATGAAGAAGACATTTAAAAATAATCACTGCCTTAAAATAATAAATAAAAGAAAATAATTTATTTGAAAATGATGATAGACAATTGAAATGGGAAGAAAATCGATCAATTTAATTTTAATGCATTTGTTAGAGTCAAAGAAAGATAAATTACATTATTGACTAGCTAACTATTTTTTCTTAGAATACAGTTTCTTCTCTTGGGAAATGTTTAGGTCATACTTTTCTCTCGTCTTATTTTAAAGTATACATTCTGGACTTTTGAAAGATGAATATAAGTTACATTTAAATCAAATTTAATATAAGAGAACTCTTTAGAATTATTTTTTTTCTCGCTACTCGACATAGTTGACTGCTAGTTTTGAAAATCCACTATCAAGTTTGTGACCCATAAATAGAAAAAATATATATATAAAGATTTGAATTAAAATTTTAACTTTTTTTTTGGTAAAAATAAAAATTTTAAAGTTGATAATAAAGGTATTCAAAACTTCATTCTATTTTCTAAAATATTACAAATCAATAATAAATATTTTTCCACTTATATTTCTTATAATAGTAATGATATGAATAATAAAAATTAAAAATAAATTAATAAAGATGATTTTTTTATAAAATTGTTATTTTTTTCTCCTTATTTATTAATTTTTTATGTGAAAAATAATTTAGAATGATAATTATAATGTGTCGGAGGAATGAATTAATGAATTTGTATTGGTATAATATATCAAAACTTATTAAATACTACAATAATTTGGTGGTCTTAACTTAAGGTTGTCTTTGAATCTTGAATTTACTGAGAAAAACTTTCCTCATTCCTGCTGCAGTTAAATGATTTTTATTCTTACGAGACGAGCCGAAAGCACTAGGGAAGGTTTTTTAACTAAGAAATTAGGCTGTCAAGCTCTGTCATACTTTTATAATAAAAATGGTAATATAAAATTTTAAAAATTTAAAAATAACCTAATTATGAAAATTAAATATAGGCTTAAGTTTCTTATAAAATAAATGAATTTTGATCCCGTAGAAAAATTCTTTATTTTTCATCTGTCTAAAATTTAAAATCACTATTTTTAGTCCATATAAAATAAGTCGATTTTGATTTTAATTTTTATTAAATAATTTTATTTATTTTCATCATTTTAAAGTTTCAAATCATTACTTTTAGTCTTTAACATTTTTTAAGGTAGATAAAATAACCTAGATCAATAAAAAAGAGTTTGGAAATATCACATATCGATGTGATTCTATAAATATTAAAAAAATGTCACTTAAAATACTTCCACTAAAAATATAAGCAATTAACAAGTTTTTATTTTTGTCGATAAATATTAGTCACTTAGAGCGGGTTTGTTAACTAAGAAAATCAAACACATAACATTTTTATTTTAATCATTCAACTCACCTTATATAAAATAAAAACAAAAATTAATTATTTTAACTTGTTTGATAATCAATCAAATCAAAACATGATTCTTTTGCATACTAAAAGCATATATATTTAAGTTTCAAATTTATTTTTATTTTCACCTATTATTACATGTTTCAGAATTGAGATAGTGACATAAATCTGCTTACCGCTAACACTACCGGCTGCTATTCCATAAAAAATCAATTATGCCGATGGCCATTGCGATTGGTCAGAGTCACACAAATAGGAAGGTGGAAAACGTGTATTTCTGTTGAGGGAGTGATCCACCCACTTTTTGTTTTTTTTCTTTCTTTTAATAAATAAATAGTACTTTATTTAACCTTCAAAAAACACAATATTCTCTGAAAGATGTTCTATAATTTTTTTTATCCGTATATCAGGATGTTTATAACATTTAATTAGATCTCCATGATAGATGTTTACCAAATTAATGATATAAAAATTTACATTAATAGTGAAAAAAACTAAATTATAATAAAAATGATAAATAAAATAATTTTTTTATCTATTTAAATATTAATTTAATTTTTAAAAATTTATTTAATTATTTTCTTAACAATTTACATTTTTATTAAAAATTTAACGAGAATTAAACAAAATTAAAAATTTAACGCCAAAAGTGCTAAAGTAAAAGAAATGTTAAGAATTATTGATAGAAAACCACTACCAATATTCATTAATTAAGTTTCTTTTATAATTTTTTAAATACCTTTATCTATAGTTTAATAATAAAA